>NW_017176396.1:276189-290270 GCF_001652005.2 Ceratina calcarata | reverse complement strand
GTTTTAAGACATTATGTCTTTTACCAAATATCGATGAAAGATGATTTTTGTCAACCTAATAAATTAATGATGATATATAAAAATGAAAAATTTTTAATCTAAAGTTAAGGAATAAAAGATATTAATATGAAAATATATGATCAAGTGAATGGTTAATGGTAATGAATACTTATCTTGCAAGGCTAAGAATACAACGTATTTTATACTATTAAATAAAAGATTCAAGCACTGATAGTTTACATGCTTCTAATAATATTAATACCCTCGCATACTTTCCTATGTTATACACACGTACTACGTTTTTTTGTTTTATAAACAGTTAGGAATAATTTTACGATTAGATGGATTGCTTCTAGTTAATATGTGCTTTCTTTTTTAAATAATTGAGAGTTAACATATTCAAAAAAGTTATAAAATGAGCAATAATAAATATTTTTAAAATGTATCTTACATTTATATTAGCTTAACATATTATTTGTGAGTTTTTTAAAAATATGATCATTATTATGTTGTATGACCAATTTATCAATTTTAAACACGAACAGTGTTATACTTTCAAATTGTTTATAGTAAAAGAGATTAATAATACACAGTAATAACAAAAATGATGAAGGAATGACGACGGATAGTAATGCAACTTACTATAAGGTACTTGAAGAAGTACTCCTTCAAGTACGTGGGAAAATGTGTATAAATTGACTAAACGATGTTTCATAATCTTTGCCTACGTCAAATTCGATTCTCTAATACTTTTGTCAAGACGTTTAAAAAACAAGTGATTCAAAAAGGTTAACTTCCATGGATATTATCGAAAGACGCTATCGATACCGACATTTACATGTTTAGAAAATACAATTTTCTAAATTAAAATCTATGCTACGTCACTGCTCTCAAAAATCATTTCAATTATATATAATTANAAAAAAATGTAGAAACTCTTTTAGAGAAAATATGAATATAATATGATACAAACGTTAATAAAAGTTTAGATAGCTAAGACACGTACAGCACATTTACCCTAAAGACTTTTATAAAAATTAAAATGTTACAAACCGTGTGTTAATGCATTTCCTCGAGTTATTGCATCGTTTTAAGACATTATGTCTTTTACCAAATATCGATGAAAGATGATTTTTGTCAACCTAATAAATTAATGATGATATATAAAAATGAAAAATTTTTAATCTAAAGTTAAGGAATAAAAGATATTAATATGAAAATATATGATCAAGTGAATGGTTAATGGTAATGAATACTTATCTTGCAAGGCTAAGAATACAACGTATTTTATACTATTAAATAAAAGATTCAAGCACTGATAGTTTACATGCTTCTAATAATATTAATACCCTCGCATACTTTCCTATGTTATACACACGTACTACGTTTTTTTGTTTTATAAACAGTTAGGAATAATTTTACGATTAGATGGATTGCTTCTAGTTAATATGTGCTTTCTTTTTTAAATAATTGAGAGTTAACATATTCAAAAAAGTTATAAAATGAGCAATAATAAATATTTTTAAAATGTATCTTACATTTATATTAGCTTAACATATTATTTGTGAGTTTTTTAAAAATATGATCATTATTATGTTGTATGACCAATTTATCAATTTTAAACACGAACAGTGTTATACTTTCAAATTGTTTATAGTAAAAGAGATTAATAATACACAGTAATAACAAAAATGATGAAGGAATGACGACGGATAGTAATGCAACTTACTATAAGGTACTTGAAGAAGTACTCCTTCAAGTACGTGGGAAAATGTGTATAAATTGACTAAACGATGTTTCATAATCTTTGCCTACGTCAAATTCGATTCTCTAATACTTTTGTCAAGACGTTTAAAAAACAAGTGATTCAAAAAGGTTAACTTCCATGGATATTATCGAAAGACGCTATCGATACCGACATTTACATGTTTAGAAAATACAATTTTCTAAATTAAAATCTATGCTACGTCACTGCTCTCAAAAATCATTTCAATTATATATAATTATATTCATCAATTGACAAATATTGTTCTACAATTTTATGGCAGCGAGAATATGTAACAAAAGCGGTATTGCTAAAAAAATAAACACGATATCATTTACATTTTGTAGAAAGAAGACTATCGTTCAGTATAAAGTATACTCTCGAATATCACAAACATCCGTATCGTCTGAATAGAATTGTTAATTATAATAATCTGCATTTATCTCGTTGCTCATTCATACAGGATGTCTATTAAATCTTGTCGATATCATAGTGAAATATGTTATAACCAAGAACTATAGATCGTTTTAGTACTTTAATATGCAGATGCTTCTTTATACTCGGAGCCTTCCATGGTGAAGAAGTCTTCTAGCTTCCATTGCAATGTTTCAAAAGTTGGCCTCTTCATTGGATCCTTATTCCAACATTCTAACATAATATCATACAATGCAGTTGGACAACCAGGTGGACATGGCATTCTGTAACCATGCTCTACTTGATGAAGAACTTCAGCATTTGTCATACCTGTAAAATTAATAAGTACCCTTGTTACAAACATCATGAATGAAAAATTGTATACAATTTCGATAAGACAATTTTACTTACCCGGATATGGTATTCTACCATAAGTAACCAATTCAGTGAGAAGAATACCAAACGACCAAACATCAGATTTAATACTGAATTTGCTGTAATTCGCAGCTTCGGGCGCGGTCCATTTAATCGGAAACCGTGCACCTATTCGAGCTTCATACTCGTCTTCTTTAATTAACCTAGCTAAACCAAAATCTGCGATCTTCACGACGTTCAATTCCGCAACTAGTACATTTCGTGCAGCTAGATCCCTGTGTATGTAATTCTGTGACTCGAGATATGCCATACCCGCCGCGATCTGAGCAGCCATGTCAATTAATCGTTGTAAATTCAACGTCTTCCCTTTTCCTGTTGCAAAATATATCGTTTACATAAAGTAGTAGACAAAGCGATACATAGAATTCACGTCAATCCGTTGAAATTCATTACCTTGCAAGTATTCTAATAAGCTTCCATTCCTCATCAATTCTGTGATGATGTAAATAGGCTCTTCCAAAGTACAAACAGCGTATAATTGTATCAACTTCGCGTGACGAAGTTTCTTCATGATTTGTGCTTCTGCCAAGAAATCTTTGGGATCCATAGTTCCCGGCTTGAGGGTTTTAATTGCCACTGCGGTCGTATTGTTCCATGATCCTTCCCATACTTCTCCGAATTGACCTTGGCCTAATTTTCTTATGAATTTGAGAGACGAACGGTCAATCTCCCATTGATCCCGTGTGCGATGACTAAGACCCTCAGTAACAGGTTTCTCAACCTATTAACAAAATCAAACAGGTGCTGTTAAATTTGTTTATCGTCTTGAATACACACGTAGCTATGGCATTAATAAAAAATGCTTCTTTGCAAGTTTTATACTAATAGACAAGATAGAGAAAACAAAACGATGCTAGCCAAAGTTCTAAAATTCCTTGAAAAAACTGGTGATACTTTTCAATAATATATACAAACCTAAGTAGAAGCCCTTTAATGACGTTGCTTAGGCTGCATTAACTGCTCATTGACTTCTTAGCGATTTTATTATAAATAACAAATAACGAGTGTTGCTTAAACTAATTCAAAATAAAAATGTCTAATCTAACAGTAATGGTAGAAATAATAAACGAAACAGTGACTAATTATGCAGGATGCAAGTGATGAAAAGCAAACTTTAAATTGTGTATTTAATCTCATGCCTTCTGACACTCACGTGGCTTTATAAAGATAGTTGATTAATGTACACAAAATATCATTTTAAAATAACTATTTGTAGCAGATGGATCTTTATTCTTGACATAAAATGTTTCAAAAGTCAGTACTTGATTAGAAGAATGTAGAGTCACGGAATATAATTTTAGGAACTTAGTATTGAACACTTATACACAGTTCAAGACACAAATTTATACATTAATAATTTGTTCACCGTATAATATGCACATTATTAACGAGAATGTAGCACCGTGTTAGAACTATTCTAATTTGAAATGTCTTCAATGCCTTACAATTAAAAGTAAATGTATAGAGGAAAATTTAAGGCAATGAAGGCATTAAATAATACAATTTGATAAGATAGAAGTCTTTAAAGTTATGAACTCTTTTCATCTTAGCTTATTAAAAATTGCTCAGAAAATATATAAAGTTTATTAGATATATGAGAAAAATTTCTGTTTTAAAATCCGTTATATAATCTGTATATGAGTATAAAAAAGGATTCCAAAATCTGTATTTGAAAGAACTGATCTATGAATTTAAATTTCATACACAGGATATCTTAAGAATCAGTAGAAAATGTAATGCACTGTATTTACAATAATAGTCTTTCTTCCTTTCACATTATTTTTCATTTGTATAATTAGTACTATGTATATTGGGTAAAGAGAGTTGAGGATTATTTAAGATATCCTGTATATCAAGTAGATTTGAGCGCATGAATATCTATAGTAGACTACTTTCATCTTTACAATTGTACAAAAAAAATTTGTGTTATACATATCGTTAAAGTGAACAGTACATTGAAATAGTACATACAGACACATAGACACAAATTTATTTTGTTTTCTATATCTGTGCTTCCGAAATCCTATCATCTCTAAGAAAAATCTATGAAATTCAGCAATGACATATCAGATTTCGAAAATAAGTGAGTGTTCTAAATAGATGAACTATCTAATGTCGTTGAAACATGATTCCGTATAGAACGGACTTGTGACGTATGTACAGGCCAAAGACATGATAGAAAGCGTTTATGTTAAAAAGAAAATTAACATGATATGTCATATTGGGCCATTCAATTTACCAAGAAAATCCAGCGGGAGATAAGGTAAGCAATAACAGAGAAACAAACAAAGTCTATTCAGAGATCAAACTTTTGCAAGATTATTTATCAAACTAAAAGACATTGTCAAATCTGAATAATTTTTAAAATAAACAGCAACAATACATGATACAATATACATTATATTTACTTATGTATATTATTTTCCATTTCAACTAACATTGTATATTATCTTCAAAGATTAATCAAAGTTTAAATAATCACTCTACATGTACTTATGAATACAACTCCTTGTTAAATTTTGATTAACATTCAAATTAACACCTACTTCATCAATATTATACATTTCCTATCAGTGTTGTAAATGAAAAACATAAAAAATAAACGGGAACTGAATAAAGTATACGACGAAATCTCATTCTATATTTGATAAATAATTTGTCCGACTTATTATTTTCATAATAATATTATTTAAATCATCATAACTATGAGATACATCTTATCGTTTTATATAGAGCAAAGTCTAACTGGAGTTTAGACATATAATTAGTACTATGTATATTGGGTAAAGAGAGTTGAGGATTATTTAAGATATCCTGTATATCAAGTAGATTTGAGCGCATGAATATCTATAGTAGACTACTTTCATCTTTACAATTGTACAAAAAAAATTTGTGTTATACATATCGTTAAAGTGAACAGTACATTGAAATAGTACATACAGACACATAGACACAAATTTATTTTGTTTTCTATATCTGTGCTTCCGAAATCCTATCATCTCTAAGAAAAATCTATGAAATTCAGCAATGACATATCAGATTTCGAAAATAAGTGAGTGTTCTAAATAGATGAACTATCTAATGTCGTTGAAACATGATTCCGTATAGAACGGACTTGTGACGTATGTACAGGCCAAAGACATGATAGAAAGCGTTTATGTTAAAAAGAAAATTAACATGATATGTCATATTGGGCCATTCAATTTACCAAGAAAATCCAGCGGGAGATAAGGTAAGCAATAACAGAGAAACAAACAAAGTCTATTCAGAGATCAAACTTTTGCAAGATTATTTATCAAACTAAAAGACATTGTCAAATCTGAATAATTTTTAAAATAAACAGCAACAATACATGATACAATATACATTATATTTACTTATGTATATTATTTTCCATTTCAACTAACATTGTATATTATCTTCAAAGATTAATCAAAGTTTAAATAATCACTCTACATGTACTTATGAATACAACTCCTTGTTAAATTTTGATTAACATTCAAATTAACACCTACTTCATCAATATTATACATTTCCTATCAGTGTTGTAAATGAAAAACATAAAAAATAAACGGGAACTGAATAAAGTATACGACGAAATCTCATTCTATATTTGATAAATAATTTGTCCGACTTATTATTTTCATAATAATATTATTTAAATCATCATAACTATGAGATACATCTTATCGTTTTATATAGAGCAAAGTCTAACTGGAGTTTAGACAGTGCTGTAAATATATAGTATTCAATATTCTTTAAACGTTTATTCAAACGATTCAACGTTTATGTAGACATATTTATACTCTCTGATTCATTTTATGTACAAAATTGATCACATTGCAAACATGTGTACAGTAAGGGTCAATAACATCATGCATTTGTGTCCTTATTTTCACTTTTAATCTCATATGGGTTGTATTTAATATCAAGGGATTTCTGCATATTTAGTAAGTACCAAAACACAAGATAGGTAATTAATTTCTTTCAATCAATTGAAGAAATGCCTTGATACGGATTAAAAAAAAATTCAATACTTAAGCAGTATCCTTTAGTAAAATATTAATGTCATTAAAAATCAATTTTATACATGCAGCAAGCTGTCTAAACTCCATTTATATGACGGGTTACGTGAAATGTTTACTACAAAAAACTTATCTGTCTTACCTGTACACATGGCTTGCAAAGATTTACGCACAGTCCATCAGCGTCTTTACTATAATGCTCGACAAGATCCTGAAGATTCCTGAATGTAGTCCTTCTAGCAATGAAGAAACCACCTTCGTCCAGTTGCCTAATGCGATAATGTTTAACTGTGTCACCATCGCGTACTAAAAAACATTTGTATTATTTTATTATCCAAAAAATTGTATTAATAATTCCAATATATTGAATAAGATGTTAAAAAAAGATAATGGATGCATTAAATTGTGTAAAATTGATTGCACTTACCCGAGAGAGAATAATCATTATGTCTACTCTCAGAGTCCCTGATTAAAAATGCACCATGATCATTTTCAGGCAGTAATAACTTCTTTTCTGCTTCAATTCGTTTGATCTTTCTGAAGTACCATCTAAAAATCAATGATACAGAGGCATGGTAAATAAAGTGTATGATATATTTAGAAATATGTGCAGGAAATAAAAATCTAATAAAACACTGGGTTTTTTATGATTGTATTTTTATGTGGGAAACCGCAAAAGCGGAAACATTGCTTATCTAATTGATAGAGGTGCTATGTTCATAGAACCTTGAGAGATTCAATACAAATAGATTTAGAATTAAAATGAAAGTCACAATAACTAAGTAATTAGAAAAACAATTATTAAATAAAAAAATAACTTAAGATCAGTATATTTTTTAATTTAACAAATCTTATAACTGTACTACAGTCTCTAGAATGCAATAGCTTAAAATTTGTTTTCAGTAAACACATAACTGTACATTTTTATGTGACTTGCATTCTTAATGTGCAATCATGTTAAACGTGCACATTTATTCATTAGCTATTCATATATTAAAGAGGAATGACATTGAAAATGTAACTTACGGTTCTGCTTCTATGGATTTCAACTTTGCAACATAGTTACTGGGAATATATCCCTCTTGTCGAGTTCTTTTACTTCTGGCTAACCACCAGTCCCCTTGAGTATCATTCAGGATCTCTAAATGTTCACCCTTTCTGAAGCTCAAATCTTCATCTGTGCGTGCATCATAATCATAAAGTGCAACAAATATCTTTGCAGTTGGCACATCTGCATCTGGAATCTGTGGCATAGGCCTGATGGGATCTGGAGGCGGTGTTGGCACTGGACTAGCTTGAGACGCAACTGCTTCTATATTAGGATTGCCTATTCTGTCAGGCTTTTCTTTCTCAGTGTCCGGTGGACTATTGAAACAATTACCCATTTTTCGTGAATTATATGAAATTCGTCTGGTAATCAAGTTCACGGTCACTGGGTCATGAAATAAAAATCTCTTTTGGCAAATGTTCTTCCACCAATTCTACGTTTGATCCTCTCTCATAGATATACAGTATATTTTTTAATTTAACAAATCTTATAACTGTACTACAGTCTCTAGAATGCAATAGCTTAAAATTTGTTTTCAGTAAACACATAACTGTACATTTTTATGTGACTTGCATTCTTAATGTGCAATCATGTTAAACGTGCACATTTATTCATTAGCTATTCATATATTAAAGAGGAATGACATTGAAAATGTAACTTACGGTTCTGCTTCTATGGATTTCAACTTTGCAACATAGTTACTGGGAATATATCCCTCTTGTCGAGTTCTTTTACTTCTGGCTAACCACCAGTCCCCTTGAGTATCATTCAGGATCTCTAAATGTTCACCCTTTCTGAAGCTCAAATCTTCATCTGTGCGTGCATCATAATCATAAAGTGCAACAAATATCTTTGCAGTTGGCACATCTGCATCTGGAATCTGTGGCATAGGCCTGATGGGATCTGGAGGCGGTGTTGGCACTGGACTAGCTTGAGACGCAACTGCTTCTATATTAGGATTGCCTATTCTGTCAGGCTTTTCTTTCTCAGTGTCCGGTGGACTATTGAAACAATTACCCATTTTTCGTGAATTATATGAAATTCGTCTGGTAATCAAGTTCACGGTCACTGGGTCATGAAATAAAAATCTCTTTTGGCAAATGTTCTTCCACCAATTCTACGTTTGATCCTCTCTCATAGATATCGAGGTACGACAATGCGAATAGAAAATTTTTATAACACACATTTCTTTGTGCGATGTTTAATACGTTTTTGAAATTTCTCATACACCTGTAGACTCGCTCATAACGAGTCGTAAATATACACGGTAAAACACCGACGTGCACTTTGGTTTTTATAACATTTAGACAGCGATCACTAAGGAACGCGGTTGAACGTGTTACGAGTCCTTAAGATACAATAAAATTCGTAGAGTCGGCACTTTTTTCCTCGAAACTGTTCCTCTTCTTCTCGAGAAACTTGCAATTTCTCCCTTGATATCTAACGTGATAACAGTCGAGAACACTTGTAATTAGAGTTAAAAGTTTCACTGAGAATTATAAGTAATAAATATAAGTATTTACTGGAATACGACGGTGACACTTCATTACATCGCTAAACCAATACCCATGTAATCGTAACGTAAAACGGAGGTATGCTCTATTGTGGTACACGCATTTTCATCACGTTCACGTTGCTCTAAGCTGGATGTTATAACATAAACCTTTTTGATACAAGTTGAGATGGAAATCATTAATTTTATCAGCACTTATAGATATTGAAAGTATTACCCCATCATTCTATTAGTGTCAATTGTCCCCTTTTAACTTTTGATTAAAAGGAATCGTTTTTAATGGACGATAAAGATAAAAGCAACGAAATCTCGGACAGCCGAAAAGTATCAATTAATCCGAACGTTCCACTTTGCTGGCATTAACTTTTGTGCAAACGTAGACATGGGCATACATACCTTGTTCTTTCGGATAAACAAGTACTTAACATGGAAACATCTTTTAAAATATAGAGAAGTAATAAGACAGCAAATAATTTATGAAAATGACATCCAGGTATCAATTACGAACTCACACGCCCAACAGTTCTTGTTGTACAATGACTACATACAATGATCATCGTTTAGATAACAATGCTTTAAAATAGAGGTCAGACAAAATAAAAGCTTCGACGAATTATGATAAAAAGTGAGAGTAATACGATCTGAGTAATAGAGCCCGCTCGATTTGAACTTGTCCCACCGGTTTGTCACAGAATCCAGGAAAAAAGTAAATTGAACTCTTACACCGGAAGATCATTTTTTGTCTATCGTCGAGGTTCTAGCACTGACATGGCTTGACCGCGAGAAACTCCGGGAACACGGCAATAAACAGCGGTTAAAAGAAACGTGGACAACATAATGGAAAGTAACAACGTCGCCATTGCATTAAATCAGATCCGTCAAATCCTAATTTTCACATGTGCGATACTGGTAACGGCGAATGACAAAGCACACACCCAACTTATCGTCAAAAAATGCAATTACGGGATGAACGTAACTCGCATAACATTTTACGACCCGGTACGAGATTAGTTCACATATTATTTCGAGGATAAACGCGAGAGGCGAACAATCTTTTCATGAGAAACCGACGGAGAGGTGAAAACACCCATGGTGAAGGTAGCCAGTGGTAGCCAGCGGAATATGGCTTTCGGATGAGTTCGGTTATAAACCCGAACTTAACCGAACCTTTACCATCCCCCAACCAAAGATGCAAGTCGTTAAGTTACTATGTATACATGCATATAACATACATATAATCTTGACTACTTCATTTAGGTAGAAAAAGAAACGTAATAGCCGCGTTTTTTATTATGGTATATTTTATTAGAAAACTTAAGCTTGAGCACTATTGAGTTGAGAAAAATCAATGATAACATAAAGTAAAGAAGATGTCATTGATCAATTTAGCTGTATTTCTATCTAAAAGTTGACGTAAGCTATATAATTAATACAACAATGCAAAGTGCTTCATAATGTACTAAAATGAATGATTACAATCAACAGTAGTGGAAGAACATTGCTTTTATACAGGTGGACTCGTATCTTTATTATAGAAGGCGAAACAATCATCACTCTACTTTCATCGTCCTAGCATATGTATTTTTTACGTTTCAAACTTCCTTGAAGAACGTACACAGTGTTCGAGAAAGATCGTTATTCCGTGAAGAAATGTGTGCCAAAGATTATATTTTAAATTGATACGATAGAACATGTTCTATGTTAAAGTTTTTAGTACCACTTATTAATATTTATCTCTAAAAACTAAAACATCTGTTGTAATAATTGATTGAAAAGATAATTCGTTTATGTCGTGTACCAATTGCTGAAGTAGACGTTGTACGTATGCGTCAAAACATGTGTATTTGTCAACTGATTAATGTAACATTCAACTATTACTACTTATACGTACTTATAAAAATGTAATATTACCTGAAAAATTTATTCAGCCAATATTGAAGCGTTTTACTGCGAAATACTTTAGAATGCATTTTTGCGAACAATTCGGTTCACATACGTATGCACGTGACTGTGACTTTCCGAACCTATTGCGCGGCACTTTTTGGTAAATAATGCGATAAATGTAGTACCGAGAACTGTAACCATTCGTATCTGACACCGTACTACTCGTTTATTTCAAATTATCTATCTTTTTCACGTATACACATACAAGGACATTGTGTATAAGAATACACGGTATCGTATTTTTATACATGCGCAGGTGTGTGTACAAGATTCCATTTATTGCATTATCAGATTGTGTCGTTTTATCGACTTGGGCTATATAGCATAATTTTATTACAACATAGATATTATTCCATGAATTTAGTACAAAATCTTATCAAATACAATAATTACTTACCATTTCTATTTATTCGCCATACAATATTTGTTAAAGAAGTAATGAAATATGTATAATGCTTATTATTCATTCATATACATTATATACATTTAACGGTTCTTTATAGAACCAATTTCAAATTAATCCATAAAAAGATTTTGATTTTTAACATTACAAAACTTTAACAGAAATAATATATTTTAAAATAATTATAAATTGATAAAGAATAACTATAATTTTAATTGGAATTTTATTGGAATATTATAAAAGAACACTTTCATGATTTACATTAGTTTCATTTCTGTGTAACACTAAGATCTGTCATCACCACGTGTATGTTTAAACACGAAACTGAATGAATGAACAAATGCAGATCTTTTATATATATTCATATCATGCAAAAATTATTGAGGTGAACTTTTATGATAGGAATAATGGCCACTGATTGTACAAATAGTATATTATAGTTAACTTTAATGTCCAAATCATATTGACATTCATTTCTATAAAAAGAAATGCATTTCTCTAACAAACGCAATGTGGAAGTTTTGTTTCAATTGTGTTTAGCCTTTATGCAAAATTGATTGGTTATATGAAAATTACTTCTTAGCAGTATTTTCATCTGTGGAAGGTACTTTATCTTCTGTGATAGGTACTTCCAACATTTTTGGACCATATAAAAGAACGTATGCGCAATGCCAATCGCCACCACCACTAAGTTTTAATATTTGGCTAACCGGCACAGGACTAACAGTTTCATCATCACATTTCAGCCATTTGTCATCTTCTTGTCTAATCCATGCCACATAATGACCGCTACTACTCGATCGACCTCTGTGTGTTAGAACCGCTTGCAATGTGTAATACCCACTGTTATTTGATCCTATATCTGTAATTAGAAACGACATATTTATAGCGATACGAACATTAACATGTTCATGTAATCTTTTCAGGTAATGTGTACCGTTTGGAAACCAGAAAGGTTCTTTTTTCGTTTTCTTTCCGGTTTCAGTATTCGTTTTATTTCCTTTATCTTTCGATTTTTGTAACTCTTCATTTACATGATTTAATTCGTCTTCGTATTCTTTAAACTTCGTTCGCATCGGCATGAGCTTCTCCTGAAGTTCGGTGGTACACAAACCGTACGCATCGAATTCAAACGGAAATTTGACGTCTTTCAGAATCTTTGCATTAATCGCTTCCCTCTCTTTGTAATAAAAACGTACAAACTGGATTGTCAAATATGCTGGCAATCGACTAATTCTTGACTGTAAGAGAATATACAGTTTAAATGAAAATCCCATCAATTCAGACATATATTTTTCTACTCTACTGTGTAATATACTTTACCGTCTTCGTATATACCGCGTCTCTGCCAAGAGTTGGTGACATTTTCGTTATCTGTTCTTGCATTTTATTTCTAAGTCCACAAAACATATATTTAACCTCTTGTGAAATAAAACAACTCAATTGTAAAAAGTCTTCTTTACCCTTGGTAGGCGGTTCGTCATCAGATTCTACACATTTCAACTCTGTATCAAACGACCCACCAAAGTATTGTTCAATTAGAGATCGAGGTTTATAAGTTTGTTCACCACTTTCTAATGCAGGATTCTCCTACAATTATCTCAAAATTATTTATGAAAATTTACTCAAAACGTGGGGATTATATAGGGATAGCATTTCAAGCATTGGAAGACTTAATAACCTTGGCTGGTAATTGTTGTTGCAACATTCTAATAAGTTCGCTCCAACATTCATTAGCATCCTGCTGTTGAAATCCGCCGTGATCAGATTTTTCCGCGAATCTTGGGAATGCCAAATGCATCATTTGAAGAAGAACAACAGGTGGCAGAGAAGATCCCTTATAAGACCCCATGCTAGTATACAAATCTCTTAATGCAGCAGTTATACTTTGTGCAGGCACAATTGAGGAGCTACCAGTAGCTGCAAGCCCGTCCGAAAAGTTCATTAAAGCTTCTTTCAATTCAGGGACAGTTCTTAGGCACTGTACAGTTGCATTAAGATAACAAGTATTTCCTAAGTTAATTAAGCCAGCTGGTAAATCTAAAACAGTTGCTATAGCGGATTCACTCATATCTTCTAAAAATAATGTTTTCTCAGTAGGTTCTACTGGCACATCTTCTTCTTTCGATCCCATCATTAATACAGTAATGCCCTATAATAAAGTTAACGTAACATTTCTTTAATGTTCCCATTGATAGTGTAACGAAGATAATTGATCCTCACATCTTTGAGCGTGATATTGCCCCAATCATCATCCTTCAATGTCTGTCCTTTCAACATAATTTTTTGTCTTTTTGGCTGTACTCCTGTCAATGCAAACAGTTGTGCTTTAAACAACATTGGTTCTTCATCTGTATTAACTTCTACATTAGGAAAGAGTTCCTTTCCCCATTTTACTTTAACTAGAATGCAAGAATTTCACATATTAAAAATTATTTCAAACAGATATTAAACAAATGTTTAAGGTTAAGTCTTAACAAATTTTTTTTGCGTGATCGGTACGTACCAGAATATAAAGGCATCTTTTTCTTTCA
>NW_017176396.1:274213-275855 GCF_001652005.2 Ceratina calcarata | reverse complement strand
CGTCAGGCATTCACGATCAGCACGTACTGTGTATGTGTATTGTGTACCACTTGTATACACGACACGCAAAATACATAGGTAGTTATATATATGTATGTATTGATTTAGCGACTATAGCGACAAGAATGGCAAGCGCCAAATGTAATGTCTAATGTTGCTAACGTCTAACCGCTAACGGCTAAGTACCGGAATCACGAAATCCCGATATCGGTTGTGAGCACTCGTTGCCTCCAGTTTACCTCTCCGTTTATATATATAAAATTTAAATTCAATATAAATAAAAATGCTTTCTCCGGATCCGAAATATATTTTTCGCGGCAATATGAGTTGTGTTCACTGTGTTCTTTTTTCTATAAATCCTAATGCAGAACATCTTTATGCCGGCACCATCAAAGGCAACGTTCACATTTGGAATTTAAATGTAAATAAGATATTTTATTATTTTCTTGTGACGTCATAAATGTATTTGTTAGTGTACAATAAAATGTATTCGTGAATATAAATTGATTATTTTCTGCCTCGAAGACGAACAGGGAGTTATGCCAGATTCCATCAGGGAAAGAATCTTGTTTGAGTTTGCTATGTATGAATAATGACTTGTTTGTTCAACATAAATGTGGTTTAATAAAAGCATATAAGAACACAGGGTCTCAGTGGATTCTAAACAAATCCATTGATACAAATTTCTATCATTATTGCAGGTATATATGTGTATACAATGTATAAACTATATATATTCATACATTCAGTATGGAGAAAGTTTATTTTAAATTAATTTAATATAATTTACACTATTCATAACAGATTTCAGTCATTATCTGAACATGAAGTATTGGTTCCACTTGAGGAATCCACTGTTGGAATATTGTCCACGAATACTTTTAATATAGGATTGAAATTGAAGTGTTCAGGTAATGAAGATTTAGGAGAAGCAATGGTGATTAAACCATTGAGAAATGAAAGACTAGTTTTGGTGGGTTACGAACGAGGAACAGTAATTCTGTGGGATATTAGACAGAGCAGAGTTTTGAGTTCTCTCAAATTAGAGTCATGTCCGATGGCTTTAGATTTCGATAATAATGTAATGAAAGGAGTTATCGGTAGTCCTTCTGATAACATTCAGGTAAATATACAGAAATAGTCAAGAAATATGCAACACGAAGAGTATTTACTGATCGCTGAATTGAATTCTGCATTTGTAGACGTTTTCTTTATCAGACAATTCACTGTTTGTTAATAACAAGATACCTCTCACAAATCCTGGCATTTCTGTAATTACAATAAGGCCTGACGCTAAGATCATGGCAGCTGGAGGATGGGACAGCCGAGTTAGAATATTTTCTTGGAAGAACCTAAAACCATTAGCTGTTTTAGATCAACATAGAGAAACTGTACAAGATATTTGTTTTTCTTTAGCTAGAACAAGAACATATGATAATAAGTATTTAATGGCCACAGCTGCAAAAGATGGATATGTAGCATTATGGGATATTTATAATTAAATTAGACTGTAAGACTATCATTGTAATTTCTAAACGAATATTTTCTAATAATAAATCAAATTTTGCAATATGTTTATGAGATTATTTTATTAATTTTATAATAAAGTCATAATTGCAATTATCATAGTGTTTGTTTTGTA
>NW_017176396.1:269372-273571 GCF_001652005.2 Ceratina calcarata | reverse complement strand
GTAAATAACATTTTATTAAAATGTACTTTTATCGCAAAAATTATTTAAAAATTACATCTCTTTATACGACTTATAACTGTGAATACATTTTATCCAAAGTGATGCTTATATGCATGTAACACATCTGCCTGTATAGTAGATGTTTGTTAATATATTACGTAAATATCAGTTATGACTGGAAATTTATTTTGTTTCAAACGAAACGTATTGTTACAAATTTTAAGGCATTCAAGTAAGACTACAAAACAAACACCGGCTACGTATTGTTCGGAATTGGTTAGGTATATGTAATTTGCGATTAATAACAAATGCAATTGAATTTTTTCCTCTGTTTCTTACATTGTTAATATCTTCAGAAAAAATGACTACGAAAATTTTTTATGCACATTGTTGCTATCACCTGAAATTAGAGCAGCTGCATTTGCAATCCGTGCATTCAACGTTGAAGTGGCTCAAGTAAAGGATCAAGTGAGCAATCATATGATAGGAGAAATGAGATTAAAATTTTGGAATGATGCATTAAACAATACGTACAAAGGAAACCCTCCACAAAGTCCTGTGATGTTGGAATTACATAGGGTATGATTTCTTATCTTTTTACTTTTTATTTCGAATATTTTTACAGTTCTCTCATTAATTAAAGATTATAATACTTTTAAGAAGATTCTTTACAGATTTTGCAGAAGCATTCTCTGTCGAAACACTACTTTAAGCGATTGATCGATATAAGACTTGAGAAGCTTCATGAATATTTATTTCATGACATCGCCGAGATAGAACGATATGCAGAATACAGTAATTCTTCTATTTACTATCTTTTACTACAAGCGCATGGTATAAACGACATGAATGCTGACCATGCTGCAAGTCATCTAGGCAAGGCTCATGGCATTGTTAATTTAGTTAGATCAGTCCCATATAATGCCATGAAGAGAGTGAATATGTTGCCGCAGGATATATTAATGAAGCATAGCGTGTCTACAGAGGCTGTATTACAAGGTTCCTCAAGTAAAAATCTTGAAAATGTAATATACGATGTAGCTTCTTGTGGAAAACTACATTTAGATGCTGTAAGTATATGAATGGGGGAATACTTGTATTTTATTTGACTGTAACACAATCTGCTTATTTCAGGCAATTTCTCTTAAAAGTAAGGTAGAAAAAAAGGGGAAAACAATCTTCTTACCAATAATTTGTTTGCAAAAATATTTCGATGAATTAAGAAAAGCAGATTTTAATATCTTTGATGCGAGATTACAAAGAAAAGATAACTTACTTCCCTTACATTTGTACTGGAAAAGTTGGACATTTAGCTGAATCTAGATTTTCATTAATTTTTATGTAAATTTACATTGCATTTAGAATTAAAATACTGTAACACGGATCGAGTATATTGTTTCCTCTGTGCCTCCCTTCATTTAAATGATTTATATAATATCTATGTCTATGATACATAATTTACTTATACGAATTGAACAACGTTTTTCTAAAATTGTATCTAAAATAAATAACTTTTCTATACATTGTGGAAATAACCGGTATAACTTTCCGAGTCCGTTTCTGTAGAATTTAAAGATAAGTCTCCGGTACTACAAGGAATTGTCGGTATATTCGAGCCTTGAACAGTAAAACCGTGATAATCTTCCTGTTCTGATTCCATGGTACATGGTAAATTCAAGTGTGTAGATACTAATAATTCATTGGATTTTTCTTGTTGCGTATCGAAATCACTTTGCGCATCCAAACTTATTAGACTAGTTTCGTCTTCTGCTTTGCTCACATCAAAACTGTCGTCACCAATAAATGAAGGAAAATCGAAGGTGGGAGACGGTGTAACACAATCTTCTATTAAAGATGTTCTTATATCGTTCTGTATCATGGAATTGTTAACTGCTGTAGGACAAACCTGGAATTTGTCATTAAAAAGTGACTGTTTGTACATTATAGACTCGTAGAACATAAAAATAAAATGACTCACTTGTGGGACAATGGGAGGCGGCAATTGGTAACTTTCGATATCTTCGCAATCCAAGTTAGTTGGTAATCTTTGACTGTGCGTAATTAATAACGGTGTCCTCTCCAAAACTGTCTCCACTTCTGTTTTCACATCTTCTTCAAACTGGAGTATCTTTTCTTTTAAATTCAATGCTTCGTTCATAATTTCCGTAGTTTTGGCCTTCAGTTCATCGAGCAACGTTATATCTTCACACATCAAATGGAGACTCTACGTAAATGTTTTGAGTTGTACGAAAAACTGATTTAACCCTTTTTTCTAACGAAAAATGTACGATATTTACTTCGCATATCATCAGTGCAGATTCCCATGTGTTAGCGGGTACACGTTCTCCAGACATATAAGCATTAAAATCTTTTTCGTCCATGTTTAATGACTCTGCTGTTAAGTTTTCAATAAAAGATACGGCACAGCACTGAAATACAGACACTTCTTTATATTACAATTTCATCCAATTATACGGATTCCGTTCCAGAATCCCGTTCGTTTATATGAATAACTTTACCAAATTTGTGAAATAATATCCACCTTCTCCTGTCATTAATCTACTTGCATTACAGAACCTAGTAATAAAATTGATATTGCTTTTAAGGCGAGCAGGATTAGCTTTTAAAACAATGAAGATTAAAGCTGGAAGGAATTCATCTGCAGATGCAGGTCCACCGACAGATTGTTGTAACATTAAAAATATATTTCGACAACAATAAATAACACAAGAAAGTTTTTCTTGTGGTGCTTTTGCAGAATCTATATTTAGTAAATCTATAATAAATTGAAAAGTCAATCAATCTTAAATTAATTCAATTGATCGATGAAATTGTATAACATACCCGTTATGGAAGTGTAAACGAGTTCCCTAACTTCAGAGCTGGTTTCATGTATCCTACATTCTAAATTCTTTCCACTAACCCAATTTAATTGCCGGATTCTATAATGAGATTTTATTTACGTATTTATTGTTAACTCCATAAATCGTACATGATACAAACCTTTTTTGTATTGCTAAATCTTTCTCTTCATCGTTTGTAAACGGCGGACAAAAGAGAATTCTATACAGCAAAGTCATTGCATATCTTTCTACATAATCTAATAATTTTTCTTTGATCTCTGGTGATATATCTGGGACAACAGAATTACAATTTTTTGTAAATATCTTCAAGACGCTTTGATAAATGAAATTAGTTTCAATTTTGAATACCTGAATACTTGGTACTATTTTCTAAACGTTTAGCAAACATTTGATAAAAATTTTGTGTAATCTCCGAAAGTTCTTCTATTCTCTTCACATCCTTGTTTTGGAGAATTTCAATTATAAACGAATGCATGCATTTTCTAACATCTTTCTCTACTGGCGTTTTAGCAATTACAGCTATTAAATCACGATTTTCTGCTTTTACTTTTTCAAGATCAGGATTGTCTTTTGTCAATTCGTATAATAACTCCTGATATCCCTGTGCTTTAAAAGAATATTTTCAAAATCATAAGAATTCAAGTAAGTAAATACATATTATAAGGTAGAGGTATACCTTTGGCAACTGGTTTCCGAAATGAAATATTTAACAATGTATACTTTTTCTGTTGCCCCTTTTTCTCTTCATACTTTTGATGTGCACTAATCGTACTTTTATTAGAAGATGCACTAAAATATTAAGAGACAAATATATGTGTAAATAGAAAATACTTCAGTTAATTTAACATAACGTAGACGTTAAAAATTCCGAACTACAATTGACAATCTGCTTCTTTAATTACTTAGTGTCTTTACGTAATATAATAAGTTAAATACATCAATTAATAAACATACTGATCATGCTCCTGTCCATGAACATGAGATTCCGTTTGCGATCTTTGTTTTTGCAAATATTCTCGATGACATTTACTGCAATAACCTTGCCATTCGGCGTTACCGTAAAATCCACAACCATTTTTACACTTAAGATCAGCTTCGTCGATTCTCAAAGTTGGTGTCTTCGTCGAGTACATTTTGATAAACAATATAAATAGGTATAAGTTAACAATTAAATCTTTTTATATATAATTTACATCTTATACGTAATCCCTTCGATTCCCAATTCCCATTACTGATCTTACTGATACACAGATGCTCGTTTGTTAGGGACAAACTTCAGATTCATGATAATTATACATGTGTTGCTGACTGATACATGCATGCGTACAAACATAT
>NW_017176396.1:251582-268046 GCF_001652005.2 Ceratina calcarata | reverse complement strand
ATTAGATATATTTACTATGGTAAAGATCGTTCTATTCTACTTTTAAATTTTACCGCGTTCCGTGGTAGTTATTAAAAGACATGCCTTCGTATTTGAAAGAACTACGAAGGTTATAATTTGTTTTCTTATTTAATAAATAAAAAATTAAGTGTTGCTCGTATTGTGTTAAAAGATTGGAATATACGTGACAGAAAGATGCAATGTACAAGGATGTTACGTCTTGGCAAGGTACGTTGCTGTTTAAAGTTAATACATTTTAATGTAACCTATAAAGTGATTTCTTTATTTTGTACATTACGTTAAATTACATTTAATAAATTCATATTTTTCTTTCCTTATGATACATGATATTTACAAACATTTGTGGTAGATGATACCATTAGCTACCGTGCAACATATCACAGGATACAATTTTAGTAGCATAAATTCTATAATGAAACCTCGTGTTCGGCAATTTTGTAAAAATGTATCCATAAAGAATGCACTTAAGAATGTGGGTCAACCAAGAACTCAAAATACAGGAATGTTGCAGAGGGTTTCACACAGGTTTACTCTTTTTAAGATGAAGTATGTAAGTATACATTAAATGGTTTTACTTATTTCATGTATTTATGGAAACTAATCATTTATATTTGACTATACATTAGCAACTAATTGGATTGGGTTATCAGTTGTATGACAATATCCCTGATAAGCTTGACTACTCAATATTTTTTAAAGGTATGATAGAAAATTGAAATAGATCCTGCAAGAATAATTTATTTGCTTATGTCTATCTCATTCCTAACTTGCTATTATTTGGATTTCTCAGATTTTGCTATGAACGATACATTTTTCTCTTGGTTCAAAGTAACAGAACTACATGTTTGGATGTTGATGGTACGCTTTATGGCTGAAGGAGATAAGGGTAAAGTAGTTGTACAAAATATTGTTGAATCAATGTGGCACGATGTTATTATAAGAGCAGAAAAGCTTGGTGTAAGTAATTAGTCATTTATTTACGAGTCAAAGGTAAGCGAGAAAAAAGTATAAAACATCTACTTTAATTAGCCAATTCCATCAAAAATAAGAAATAAACAGATAATGGAATTATCACATCAGTTTAATGCTGCTATCATTGATTATGACGAAGGGATCTTGTCAGATGACAAAACATTAGCTAGTGCACTATGGAGGACATTCTTTAATTTAGAATGTAACAATCCAGAGCAATTAGAGAAGCTCTTAATCTACGTTAGGAAACAGGTAATGAAGGATCTTATTTATCTTTTACAGTATCATACAATAATTTTATTATTTTCTTTTCAGATTAGTATATTAGACAAAATTCCATCAGATAAGCTTTATCGCACACCAGTAATAAAATGGTTAGATTTGCGAACCATTGAAACTCATTAATGTTAGCAATAAATTTGTAATTGTTAATTAAGTAGAATTTATATGACGAATACATGAAGCCTGCGAACTAAAATTGCATTATTCATTTCAATTATAGTGAGCTCTATTTATTTTATTTTTATAACTATTTTAATCCTCTATAAAACAGATCTGACTAAACGTATTACCATTATCTTCGCACGCACTGTTTTCTGGTGTTATAGCTCACAAAGACCTGGTCCAGGAAGTATTAATAGCCTGGCCGATCACAGATGCTAATGCCCATCCCAACCACAGCTCACCGATGTGAGCTACGTTTTTCATAATGTTAGACGGCTCAATTCCTACAATTGCACGATGTAGGAGCTCTCGTTTACAATTGACATCACAACTTGCTACCAATGAAGGTTGTGCTAGTTTATAAAAATTCCTGTAATCAAAAATAAATTACGCTCGTTTAATATTCCGAATGATTTTCAATCTCGTAAATGCAAATATTTAAATTTTTTTTACCTGTAATATTTATCCAATAATGTATCATTTCTTAGTGTCTCATATAGCCAATTATTTAAAGAGTTGGCAGATAGATCTGGAAGATTATATTCTTTCTTAAAAGAATATGATACGTACCAGGCTGGTGTCGTATCGTTATGTTTATTAGCAGAACCAAGATCATACATCCAATTTTCGTAATCAGTTACAGCCTGTAAAAAGTATTCATTTTACTTTATATAAACTAAACTTCTCTAAATTAAACTTTCTACAAGAACACAACTTACGTAATTACTAGAATTCACTGTATAAACTTTATAATTCGGGTTCAGTTTTGTATAAGTTGTTACGCTACCACCGTTCCAAGCAACATTTATCACTTTAGAATCGGAATTATAAAATATTGCTATTTCATCATTATGAGTATGCCCATTGAATTCGGCTTTAATTATATGGGTGAATCTATTGATTATTCTTAAGTATTCTCGTCTCCATGTACTTAAACAGCTGTTGCTATTAGCAGGTATATGGGATAAAATATGTACGAATTCATTATTTTTCTCAGCGTCAGAAAGGACATTCACCAGCCATTGTAATTGATCATCGGGATCCCTTGGAGTATACCAAAGCCACCTAAATTGACATATTATCGAGTATTGTTCTCTGCTTTTTTGTGTAATTATAAAAACTCTTCACATACCAATTGTAGGAATAACAGACGTTACTGTTTAAAGCGATAACTCTGAATCCTTTTCTAGGTGTAACAGTATAATATCCTCCTTTCAATATTGTAGGACGTGTAGATTCTGGTAACCACTTATAAGCGATCCATAGATCTGCTAATAATTCGTACACCCAATTTGTAGTTAAATTCTCTTGTGTTATGTTTTGAGGCGCGAATCTATAAACAATTGAAAACCAATAATCATCAAGTTAATTGAAAAATTGTTGATGTAAATCGTAAATGAAAAAGATTTCGGTAGACTCACTGATTTAGAGGATTTGGTTCATGATTTCCAAATATAGGATATACTGCTGTATCATTAAAGACGTCATGAATTTCATTATAAATTTTTCGAAGACTTTGTATATTTCCTTCTTTGCTGGTTTCCCACACACCATGATCTATTATATCTCCGGTAAAATAAACAAAATCGATATCCTAAAAATTAGATTAGATTCTTATACGAAAGCATCGAACCAAAATACTTAAAAAAAAAACTGATAACACTGTGTAATGATAACACTAAAATCATTATGGTAATTGAGCCGTTCAGTACACACATCGATTAACTCCACTTTTTGAAAAATCTTAAATTTATGTGCTGTTACAGTTATGACTATACCAAGTGCGTTGACACATAAATTTAAGATTTTTCAAAAAGTGGAGTTAACCGATGTGCGCTCTGAACGGCTCAATTAAATTATTTTTTAATAGCGTTATATAAAATGATAATGTACTTGATGCGTCACTTTCGCGTGATTTATAACATCAACGATTGCGTGCCACGGGGTGTCACAGGAATCATAGTCTCCCCAGAAGCCAGCCGCTGATGTCACATCCGTCTTATTTTGACCCTTTCGACAGCAAACTGGTTCCCCACATTTCGTGTTACCATCCGGCTCGTAGAGTGGGTCGTAATGAATATCCGATAATTGCAAAACTTTTATTTGTTCTTGCGTGTTGTTTTCAATAATCGTTGTATGAGTATTATTAGTAATATCAATGCTCCATTCAAATTCAGTATCATTCAACGGGCAGGATTTCGATTCTAGGACAACACCGCACATCGTGCTTGCTTCCAAATTTGGTCTAGAATCTACTATGTAGAGAATAATGGGCTACGAAGTTTTAATAAATAGTTGTTACTTGCATGTTAAGTTTTGAAATACTTCGAGAGATTCTGTTAAACGGATTACCAAGTTCAAATCGACGACTCCTCTGCAAACTTCTTCTTTTTGAATGTTTAAAAGTACGCATAATTTAATTACATTATTTCTTATATTCTCTTCAGATTCTCCTTTACGTCGTAAATCTATAAACGCTTTTAGAGTTCCTGTACAGATTGTACATATTGGAATATACAGTCCTGCTGCAAGTGTTTTGAAGTCGCTGTTCTGAAGTTCCGTTGGAAATTTCAAATTTTGGATTATGTCCATAAACAATTCCGATGTCTGACTGGAATTTGCCCATAACATAATTTCCTCCGCAAACGAGGACACATCTACATCTGTTAATAAATTAATAATTTGCACTTTTATCTTGCTGATTTTATGGAAAGACATAATGTAGTTTCAGCCATAATCATAATATAAAAACAATGTTAGTAATGAATTTATAATTCGACGGTTTATAATGTATTTCAAATTTTGACTTACCTGTTGTACTATTCGTCGTACGTCTCCATGTACTTAAACAGCTGTTGCTATTAGCAGGTATATGGGATAAAATATGTACGAATTCATTATTTTTCTCAGCGTCAGAAAGGACATTCACCAGCCATTGTAATTGATCATCGGGATCCCTTGGAGTATACCAAAGCCACCTAAATTGACATATTATCGAGTATTGTTCTCTGCTTTTTTGTGTAATTATAAAAACTCTTCACATACCAATTGTAGGAATAACAGACGTTACTGTTTAAAGCGATAACTCTGAATCCTTTTCTAGGTGTAACAGTATAATATCCTCCTTTCAATATTGTAGGACGTGTAGATTCTGGTAACCACTTATAAGCGATCCATAGATCTGCTAATAATTCGTACACCCAATTTGTAGTTAAATTCTCTTGTGTTATGTTTTGAGGCGCGAATCTATAAACAATTGAAAACCAATAATCATCAAGTTAATTGAAAAATTGTTGATGTAAATCGTAAATGAAAAAGATTTCGGTAGACTCACTGATTTAGAGGATTTGGTTCATGATTTCCAAATATAGGATATACTGCTGTATCATTAAAGACGTCATGAATTTCATTATAAATTTTTCGAAGACTTTGTATATTTCCTTCTTTGCTGGTTTCCCACACACCATGATCTATTATATCTCCGGTAAAATAAACAAAATCGATATCCTAAAAATTAGATTAGATTCTTATACGAAAGCATCGAACCAAAATACTTAAAAAAAAAACTGATAACACTGTGTAATGATAACACTAAAATCATTATGGTAATTGAGCCGTTCAGTACACACATCGATTAACTCCACTTTTTGAAAAATCTTAAATTTATGTGCTGTTACAGTTATGACTATACCAAGTGCGTTGACACATAAATTTAAGATTTTTCAAAAAGTGGAGTTAACCGATGTGCGCTCTGAACGGCTCAATTAAATTATTTTTTAATAGCGTTATATAAAATGATAATGTACTTGATGCGTCACTTTCGCGTGATTTATAACATCAACGATTGCGTGCCACGGGGTGTCACAGGAATCATAGTCTCCCCAGAAGCCAGCCGCTGATGTCACATCCGTCTTATTTTGACCCTTTCGACAGCAAACTGGTTCCCCACATTTCGTGTTACCATCCGGCTCGTAGAGTGGGTCGTAATGAATATCCGATAATTGCAAAACTTTTATTTGTTCTTGCGTGTTGTTTTCAATAATCGTTGTATGAGTATTATTAGTAATATCAATGCTCCATTCAAATTCAGTATCATTCAACGGGCAGGATTTCGATTCTAGGACAACACCGCACATCGTGCTTGCTTCCAAATTTGGTCTAGAATCTACTATGTAGAGAATAATGGGCTACGAAGTTTTAATAAATAGTTGTTACTTGCATGTTAAGTTTTGAAATACTTCGAGAGATTCTGTTAAACGGATTACCAAGTTCAAATCGACGACTCCTCTGCAAACTTCTTCTTTTTGAATGTTTAAAAGTACGCATAATTTAATTACATTATTTCTTATATTCTCTTCAGATTCTCCTTTACGTCGTAAATCTATAAACGCTTTTAGAGTTCCTGTACAGATTGTACATATTGGAATATACAGTCCTGCTGCAAGTGTTTTGAAGTCGCTGTTCTGAAGTTCCGTTGGAAATTTCAAATTTTGGATTATGTCCATAAACAATTCCGATGTCTGACTGGAATTTGCCCATAACATAATTTCCTCCGCAAACGAGGACACATCTACATCTGTTAATAAATTAATAATTTGCACTTTTATCTTGCTGATTTTATGGAAAGACATAATGTAGTTTCAGCCATAATCATAATATAAAAACAATGTTAGTAATGAATTTATAATTCGACGGTTTATAATGTATTTCAAATTTTGACTTACCTGTTGTACTATTCGTCGTAAGACAATTAACACTTAAAAATAGTGCACTAAAGATTAAAGTATTGTACCACATTTTGCTGTTCATTACTCGTGTTCGACTGCTCGAAAACTGCGTGAAATTGATTTATTTCCTAAGGTCTTCATTTTAATTTATCTCGTTCAAAGTTATTTACTGATAACGTGTCGCAACCTTCTTCAGTTGATCGCTTCTCACACATCGTACATCATATACTAATCTGAACATCTGCTACACCAAATTCTTGGACACACTACTAAGAAGAATATCCATTATTAAACCAATATTCCTCCGCTTTATAACGAATATATAAAAAATCAACTGCATTGGCCATTATTATACACTCTTATACATATTCAATATTATAATAAAGTCTATAATTAAAACACAACGATTGCAGTTTAAATAAGTCGTATAAGCATGATAATATTCCTAGTTAATAAATTTGTTATTTTGCTAAGAACCACAAATAGAAAAAACCTATAATATTTATCACGAAATTGAACAATCTAAATTACTACTTTTTTCCACATTGTATCATTACACATTATCTAGTTCTGTTCATATAAAAATAACTGTTTTCTATGAACAGTATTTATGAACAAACTTATAAATTTAAAGATTTATCTTTATACTACTATTGTTCAGATTTTATAATTAAGAGATCATAAAGAGATATCCTCATTTATCTTGTTTGTATTTCGATATGCACTTGTTGCGACATGTAGACGAGCGATGCTTTGATAAAGAGATACGTAACTAATTCTAGTATTAAACAGATAATAATTAATTTGTCATCATATCAAAGTAGTTATATTGCACTAAAATTTAGAAAGAACTAAAAGGAAATATAGTAATTAGAATTTTTTCATTACATTCAATTATCTTGTATTTTTATACGAACAATGTATTACAAAACTTGAGGTACTTGTACATCATCAATGACGAGATCGTCAAGCATTTCTTCAAGAGTGATTTGCGGACAACTTGGATCAGAAAGTTCATTAGTATCTACTGGAATTACTTTTCTACTGTCTCTGAAAATATTAATGTTTTGTCTCATTTCCGGATTTTCTTCAAGGTCCTCCAAAAATTCGTAATAGTCGCTAAAATAAAGAGCAACGGAATTAGAGACTTCTCTTCATCACTTAATTTCTCCACTTTCAAGAAAACTGATATTCGAAAAGAGTATCTTACTTATTTTCTGTGACCATGCTTTCCTTATCTTCTAACATGTGTTTCAACTTCCAAGCACGCATTCTGCGTCGCGCTACTACGTCGTGCGCATAACTTTTCTTTGTTAGGATCACATCTGGTACGAGATCTTTGTTCAGTGTTTCGAAATTGTCGTCGTTGATATTGCTCTCGCTTAGAGCATACCTGCGATGAAATGTAATCGTTTACTTGTGTGTGTGTGTGTATTTCGTTTTTGCTATGATTTCAATATAACAATTTTTTTTACCCCAATGCAGTATCACCAGGTTTTAACACGTGGCCAAGATGAGTGCGGGTGTGGATCAAGTTATCATTTATTCCCAAATCACAACTTCGAACCAACCACACGTCCGCTATTACATGCTAGAAATAAATTAATTATAGTAAATATAATAAAATTATATCCTGGCTTTATCTAAGGAGCAGTATTTACTTTTTCTGAAATGGTTCCTTGCCCAGGAAAAAATCTCCTATCCTTGGATTTAATCGGTTCAATATCCATTACTGTGTATTCTACCAGCTGTTTTGGATCACAGATGCTATTAAAAGCATGTCGCCAATAAAATCATAAAGAGATATCCTCATTTATCTTGTTTGTATTTCGATATGCACTTGTTGCGACATGTAGACGAGCGATGCTTTGATAAAGAGATACGTAACTAATTCTAGTATTAAACAGATAATAATTAATTTGTCATCATATCAAAGTAGTTATATTGCACTAAAATTTAGAAAGAACTAAAAGGAAATATAGTAATTAGAATTTTTTCATTACATTCAATTATCTTGTATTTTTATACGAACAATGTATTACAAAACTTGAGGTACTTGTACATCATCAATGACGAGATCGTCAAGCATTTCTTCAAGAGTGATTTGCGGACAACTTGGATCAGAAAGTTCATTAGTATCTACTGGAATTACTTTTCTACTGTCTCTGAAAATATTAATGTTTTGTCTCATTTCCGGATTTTCTTCAAGGTCCTCCAAAAATTCGTAATAGTCGCTAAAATAAAGAGCAACGGAATTAGAGACTTCTCTTCATCACTTAATTTCTCCACTTTCAAGAAAACTGATATTCGAAAAGAGTATCTTACTTATTTTCTGTGACCATGCTTTCCTTATCTTCTAACATGTGTTTCAACTTCCAAGCACGCATTCTGCGTCGCGCTACTACGTCGTGCGCATAACTTTTCTTTGTTAGGATCACATCTGGTACGAGATCTTTGTTCAGTGTTTCGAAATTGTCGTCGTTGATATTGCTCTCGCTTAGAGCATACCTGCGATGAAATGTAATCGTTTACTTGTGTGTGTGTGTGTATTTCGTTTTTGCTATGATTTCAATATAACAATTTTTTTTACCCCAATGCAGTATCACCAGGTTTTAACACGTGGCCAAGATGAGTGCGGGTGTGGATCAAGTTATCATTTATTCCCAAATCACAACTTCGAACCAACCACACGTCCGCTATTACATGCTAGAAATAAATTAATTATAGTAAATATAATAAAATTATATCCTGGCTTTATCTAAGGAGCAGTATTTACTTTTTCTGAAATGGTTCCTTGCCCAGGAAAAAATCTCCTATCCTTGGATTTAATCGGTTCAATATCCATTACTGTGTATTCTACCAGCTGTTTTGGATCACAGATGCTATTAAAAGCATGTCGCCAATAAACAGTAGCATTAAATTCTGCGACTAAACGTATATGAATTTGTAAAATAAGTAGCAAATTAAAGATCGGATAATAAAATTTAAAAGAAGTTCACATACTTTGTCCACTTGCTACATCTATTAAATGTACAGAATTTGTAATTTTGTACACTAAACAAATAGGATTTATTCCTCCTAATTGATGACTCAGTTTCCTTGGGAGGCATACCACACTATCCCTCGATATCGGTACAATTTCCACGCTGTATGTAAATTTATAATTGTAGATATTGCTATGAATATCATGTGATAACAATTTTTTAGAATGATCGTAACGGCAAGGAATCACGCTTGAAAGAAAGTCGACCAGCTTTCGAGCGGTTGCTTCATTTGCAAAAAAGAAATCTAAACCCTCTGTAAAGATAATAAACCAATATAGATCATGAATACCTGAATATTGTAAATAATATTGAATAATTGAGATTCATTACCATGAACAGGTTTTATGCCTAAAGTTTGTTCATGTGCTTTGTATTTTAGGATTAGTTGCTCTAGATAATAAAACGTTTTCTTGTTTGTAGCCTTTTGCCGTACTTGTACCTGTAAGTCCAGATTACAATTATGAAAATAGATTATATTTATAATATGAGAGAGTTCTTATAAGTTTAAGTTATACCAAGGCACGCCAGTAATCTTTTGCTTCTATTCTATGGCAATCATCACACATCTGATGGTTTACTATGTATTCAACTATGAATACTTGTTGCAAGACTGCACCACCCATTACTTCAGCTTGCACTGTCAATTTTACCTAAAAATGTGACATAAATGAAAATATTTTCATAAGAAAATTATTTGATTAGCAAAGTACCTTTAGTCTCATAGAGTGTGGCTCTGTCCAAACGAATCCTGCATCAATTAATTTCACTCTGTTTAAACTTTTCAATTTTTTCAAGCATAACGTTAACAATTCTCTGGATTCCAATGCTGCATGAATCCACTCTGCAGGTGGTTGCAAATATCTAAACAAAACACAGATGCCTCGATTTTTATAAGCGAAGAGAAAAATGATAAAGTAGAATTGAACGATCGATTAGATCCTTATTTCAGCACAAACTGCTTTATTACCTTTCGCAGCTTCTGCAAAACTGAATTGTGGCTTGTTTTGGAATATTTTCAGTAACGTCAACTTGTGTGCGCAAACATGCAACACACATATTTGTTGGATTCGGTTCAATGCTAACACCGCACATACAACATAATCTGTGAAGGAAACCGTAAATCATAAATTGTAAGATTAAAATTACTTATTTTGTAGTTTTTAATATGCTGAAATTGACGTCGAGATCACGTTTACGTACATCATTGCCTCTTGACGAACAGGTTCAGTTAACGTCTCCATCGTTTATAATGTTCTCTCGTCTTCAATATTTTAGAAATATCTCAGCTCACTTGAATAAAGTTAGAAATGTGTGATAAATAATGCAAATATCATTTAATTCTGACTTCTGACCACGTGTAAATGTAAATTATTAAACTTCAGACTTGAGGTACAATCGTCTCTTGAAATTCTGAAGGGAAAAGTTTAAAATCATATATGTATTAGTGGCTCGCACGCGTATATGACATATGTATATATATACATACTGGATATGGATTTGTATGAATCGAAATATCCAAGACTGATATCGGCTAACTTCACAAATGTTGCTTACGTTCATCACGACATGAACTCAAAGATGCCAGATTGAGGACGGAAGCACAATCAGCACAGTATACTGTGACGGGAGCCACCGAAAATCAGCCCCTCCACTTACGCACATTATTGCATTGTATCCGTGTGCTTTGAGTTCGGCTTAACTTCGACTCAATAGAGAGAGAAGGCGAAACATCAAGAGCCCGTGATCAAGAGCAAAAGCGACTTCTCTCTCTACTGAGTCGAAGTTGAGCTGAGCTCGGAGCACACGGATACGATGCAATAGTGTACGTAAGTGGAGGGGCTGATTCTCGGTGGCTTCCGTCCTTAATCTGGCATCTTTGCATGAGTACAGTATAATTTTTGTACTGATACTGTGAGTCTCGAAATTTGTCTCGAACTGATTTCCACTTAACATGGGAGATTATAAATAACAAAGTGCAAAAATACCATTTACTAATTGAATTTTCATTGCAATATTCTGCATAAGTTGAAAAGATGTCTCGACATCGCGATGTGAGATGTATGAACTATTCGGACGGTGAGTAATTCACTTTTGGCACATCGATCACGTATATTTTACGTTGTAACATAACATATTTTTCCAGAATACGAAGGTTATGACGATGTTTATGGACATTCTGTGGAGGACGATTATTGTGTATCTCCTAGTGGTAATTTTAATACTATAGAATGCGTAATTGACATGAAGAATTTTGTGTAAATCTTTTGATTATTGTAATTATAGCTGAACAATTTCTGTTTGATCGGAGCAAACAGCAAAATATTGCATCGTTTATAACAGAGCCAGATATAATAGAAGATAATGAAGATAACGAAGAATCTGTAATATCGTCTAATGAAGAAGATGTGGTGCTTACAGAAATTGAAAGAGCTAAGCTTATGTCATGTATGGAAGTTATGAAAAATGTTATTGGAGATACAGTGCTTGAGTCTGAAATTAAGAAGAAAATTATTCAGGCAAATTTTGATGCCGAAGTGGCACTTGATTCAATTTTAAGAGAATCATCTCCAAAAACTGGTACTGGTATATGTATTATGCACTTCTAGTTTTGTGAAACATCTATTTCAAACATATTATTCACTTTAGGACCATCTACAGCTGACAAGAATAATTTGGAGCCTCATCCAGGTATGTCATTTATTAATGTAATCTATTTAATGATAGAAAGTTTGATATTTTATAGTGAATTTTGTATACTAATTAGTATCTATTTCTTGACCTATAATTTCTTCTGTTTCATGTGCTGCTTTTGATCCATCGGTAAGGTAAGATGCTGCATCTATTTCATTTATGATACCAAAATTGTCATTTAACAAACAAAACGACACTGAAAGTACTAACACGAATGCATGTCTTGTAAATAATTCTGAAAGTTTGGCAAATTTAAGTATTGGTAACTCTCCCATGAGATTTCCTTCTTTATCAGGATTTATAACTAGTCCTGTTAATAGCACATTGCCAAATTTGAGAAGTGATCCATTGAAAAATATTTCGGGCGCAGGAGCTTTTAAATCTTTAGCTGATTTAACGGCTCATCATTTACAAAAATCTGGCAATTGCATTAACAGTACGAATTCTAACGAGAAAACAGTTTTGCCGAAAACAAATTTCGTGATACCGAAGTTATCGATTAAGAAAGATAATTGCAGTAATTTGAGCGACACACAGTTAGGCTTTTCTGTAACAGAACGAAGTGTCATATCTAACGTATTGAGTGATAGAAAGATTGATGGCTACATGGATTCACTTGAAAGAAGTTTGTCTAATGTGCTTGCTCTTACCGATCCAAATACCAAAAATAATTCGCAAAGCGTAGAATCTAAAGAGGATTCGATATTGAGCGGTATTCGTACACCGTCACCAGATCCTTGGATGATCGATCTGAGTACTGCTTTAAAAGAAGCAGCAGTCTTAGCTTCAAACGATTGTGGTCATGAAAAATCTAAAGCCTTAGTAAGCTTTAACAACGTCATTCCTAATTCAAATTTACACGATTCCGATAAAAGTCTTGAAAATCCATTCCTTATGCTTCCTACAACATTGAACCTAAGTTGTTTAAAGTATGCTAAACTGTCGCATACGAAAAAGAACGTTTCTTTGTTCGGTAGAACATTATGCAGAACATGGAAATTTAAAAAACCAAATCTCAAATCATCATCAAAGGATCAACATTATCAGACAGTGAAAAGATTTGATTTTTCAGTTCCATATAGTCGAACTTAATGATATATCATATAGTGTATAGATTGATCTAAGCGACAAAGTTTTTGGGGTATAAAACGTAATTAAACGAATGTTGGATATTCTTTTTAGAAATATAACATTGAATCATAAATTTCATAGGAAGTTATAAACATAGGCATATTAGAAATTCAATCAAATTAAACATAACATACGTGTAAGGTGACGTGATATATTTTTATTAAAAAACATCTACTCTTATTTATGTAATTATATTTACTGTGAATTACCATTATCATGTAAATATTGTGTTCGTAATATCAATAGCAATATTCGATCATTTTAAATGGGAAATGTACTTTTAATTTTTACGATTAATAATATACATTTACATGAAATTCTTTACATATTCTTTCTTTACGTTTAATGCCGAAATATAGGTAAAAAATTGTCGTCTAAACCCACGTTTCAAGTAACGACACCCTCCAACGTGAAAATTATTCCTGCCGGGAAGAGACCTGTCGTAAAAGGATTTAACGTGCATTCTGTTGAGAATACGGACGTATTGAATTCTCGTACACAGAGTCCTCGGTCTCAGAGTCCGTATTCAGATTACAATAGTCCAGAAATAAAGAGAAAGGAGACCATTGTATCGAAGGAGAAGAAAGCAGTTTCCTCGAGCACAAATAGCCCGCGAAGTCAGTCTCCGATATCAGGGCATCAGACGCCAGATATCGATCCTAAAATAAAACTCAACGAGGAGAGAATAGATGTTTCAAAGATTTACAAGGATAAGAGAGGAGATTGCAAGGAGCAATTAAACCTTGTCGTGGTTGGTCACGTGGATGCTGGTAAAAGTACTTTACTAGGACGACTTCTGTGCGATTTAGGGCAAGTCCCATCGAGACTTATTCATAAGTACCAGCAAGAAAGTAAAAAGATTGGAAAACAGTCGTTCGCTTACGCGTGGGTTCTGGACGAGACAGGTGAAGAACGGTGAGTAGTACGTCATAAGGGAGTTATATGTATTTTTGCTTTTAAATTAATTGTCTTTTTAATAGGGAACGTGGAATAACAATGGACATTGGTCATTCCAAATTCGAGACAGAAACAAAATCCATTACATTATTAGATGCACCTGGACACAAGGATTTCATACCCAATATGATTGCTGGTGCTACTCAAGCAGATGTAGCTTTATTAGTAGTGGATGCTACTAGAGGAGAATTTGAAACTGGTTTTGATAGCGGAGGTCAAACTAGGGAACATGCGTTATTACTACGTTCGCTNTACTCTTATTTATGTAATTATATTTACTGTGAATTACCATTATCATGTAAATATTGTGTTCGTAATATCAATAGCAATATTCGATCATTTTAAATGGGAAATGTACTTTTAATTTTTACGATTAATAATATACATTTACATGAAATTCTTTACATATTCTTTCTTTACGTTTAATGCCGAAATATAGGTAAAAAATTGTCGTCTAAACCCACGTTTCAAGTAACGACACCCTCCAACGTGAAAATTATTCCTGCCGGGAAGAGACCTGTCGTAAAAGGATTTAACGTGCATTCTGTTGAGAATACGGACGTATTGAATTCTCGTACACAGAGTCCTCGGTCTCAGAGTCCGTATTCAGATTACAATAGTCCAGAAATAAAGAGAAAGGAGACCATTGTATCGAAGGAGAAGAAAGCAGTTTCCTCGAGCACAAATAGCCCGCGAAGTCAGTCTCCGATATCAGGGCATCAGACGCCAGATATCGATCCTAAAATAAAACTCAACGAGGAGAGAATAGATGTTTCAAAGATTTACAAGGATAAGAGAGGAGATTGCAAGGAGCAATTAAACCTTGTCGTGGTTGGTCACGTGGATGCTGGTAAAAGTACTTTACTAGGACGACTTCTGTGCGATTTAGGGCAAGTCCCATCGAGACTTATTCATAAGTACCAGCAAGAAAGTAAAAAGATTGGAAAACAGTCGTTCGCTTACGCGTGGGTTCTGGACGAGACAGGTGAAGAACGGTGAGTAGTACGTCATAAGGGAGTTATATGTATTTTTGCTTTTAAATTAATTGTCTTTTTAATAGGGAACGTGGAATAACAATGGACATTGGTCATTCCAAATTCGAGACAGAAACAAAATCCATTACATTATTAGATGCACCTGGACACAAGGATTTCATACCCAATATGATTGCTGGTGCTACTCAAGCAGATGTAGCTTTATTAGTAGTGGATGCTACTAGAGGAGAATTTGAAACTGGTTTTGATAGCGGAGGTCAAACTAGGGAACATGCGTTATTACTACGTTCGCTAGGTACGCAAAGAAATGATTAAAAATAGATTTATTATAAAATGCTTAAAAAAATTTACTTTTTCAGGCGTCTCGCAGATAGCAGTAGTAATAAACAAACTAGACACAGTAGATTGGTCGAAAGAAAGATTCAATGAAATAATGGACAAAATGAGCGTGTTCTTGAAACAAGCTGGATTCAAGGATAGTGTTACATTTGTTCCTTGTAGCGGTTTGTCTGGTGAAAATATTGTAACGCAGCCTAAAGAGCCTTTATCTAATTGGTATATTCATTATTTGAACTATCTGTGTATATTACAAAAAAGTGGTGCAGATTATTATTTTATTGATTAATTCTGCAGGTATACAGGACCTACGTTAGTCAACGTTATTGATAACTTTAAATGCCCCGAACGTCCCATAAACAAACCATTTCGTTTTTCGGTTAATGATATATTTAAAGGCACAGGGTCCGGCTTTTGCGTTTCGGGTCACGTGGAAACAGGAATGGTATCTCTAGGTGATAAAATCTTAATCTTACCGAGAAATGAAACTGCCGTGGTTAAAGGTACGACAATGTCCTACAATTTTTTGATGTGCTTACGCGATGTTTCGACGGACACTAAAAAATAAATGTTCAGGTTTACAGGTGGACGAAGCATCTGTCACGAATGCATTTGCCGGTGATAATGTTTCTTTAATGTTACCGGGGATCGAGCAACAGAACGTTGGGATTGGAGATATTATTTGTAATCCTCAAAATCCAGTTCCTGTTACGACACGTTTTCAAGCACACATCGTCGTATTCACAGTAAAAATGCCTATCGTGAAAGGTCTTCCGGTAGTGATTCATCAACAATCGTTAGTTCAACCGGCTACCATTACGAAGCTAATATCGCAGCTTAACAGAACTACCGGTGAGACGATAAAAAAGAAACCGCGATGCTTACCAAAAAATTCAAGTGCTATTATTGAGATTATGACTCAAAATCCAATCTGTATGGAATTATATAAAGATAATAAACAATTGGGCAGAATTATGTTACGAGTAGAAGGAACTACTATTGCAGCTGGTCTGATTATGAAAATCAAGTAACGACAATTCGTTTATCTGTACGTAATCAGTTAAATAGTGGCAATTATAAATACTTGCGAAAGTATATAAAAATTGGCATCTCGATCATATTAATTTATGTCTAAATGCATTGATG
>NW_017176396.1:235496-251557 GCF_001652005.2 Ceratina calcarata | reverse complement strand
CAGTATAAGTGTATATATAAATTAGAAATGTTCCAGAGCTTCCAGTGTAATTAACCTGATCTAAAAGTCTAGCATTCAGGCCAGAGATTCTTTGTCTCGAAATCAGACCATCCAGCTTCTGTCTCTTTGTCAAACAATAAAGGGATAAGTCACTAAAAATAAACTTCGAAACTTGTTTTTCTACGCCGTTCTCATTCGCATTCTGTCTCGTCGTCGTCTCGTCGCAATTCTCTTATCTCATTCGCATACATTCGCTTACATTACGCATACATTATTTATACGGTTTCACTTCCGCAACTCGTAAAACTAAAATCGCACCTCCACTGTCACACAACCTCGTTTCAACTTTTCCTTACCCAGTGCTCTTTCCTTATAGGATGTCTCTTTACCAAACGTCCTTTACATTTACAATCTTTCATTGAAATTGTTACATGAAAGTTTATACTCTTTTATTGAGACATGATTGTTCATAATTTGTTACGTAGAGACTTCGGATTTGTATGCTATTATAAAAATTTCAATGTAAAAGAATACACCTGTTATACATAACTTGTAGAAATACGTAAAATAATTGATTCAGTCTGTTGAACTCCAAGTTTGGAATTGAATGCAGCAATTCTCAAGTTGAAAAGTCAAGATTTTATTAGATTGTGTGGCAAAATGTGTAAGTGGCAACCACGTATTCCGAAAATCTACTTGTTTGTACAGTTTTGATTGTCCTTATAATTAATTGGTATGAGTAACCGAGATCTGATGGTCAAAGCAGTTCGTGAATTAACTACGTCAATAGCAATAAGTTGCATCCAACCAATTCAACATTAAATTGCAAAAATGAAAATTTATACAAATGGATTTCATTTCTTAAAATATATCTAAAAGATATATGGTTTTCTGATATTAATGTAATTAAATATGGTATTTTTAGATTGTTAACAACTACATATACAATTAGGTCAAAGTGGGCTAAGTTAGGAACGGCGCGCAATAAGTCCATGTTTACATGGCTGCATGGGTTGAATCGATTCTTCGAACGCGTTACGTTACGAGCAATCATCGTGGCACACGCATGCGAGCACCTACGTCCACCTAGGTTACATTAAACGTATAGCATCGCACTCGGCCGGTACACACGCTTTTATTGCATACACGCGGAATTAAGCATTATTACGCCGTGCCAGGTCACCGCGACCACTCGTGTCTCGGCGATTTACCTAAAAAGCTCGCTGCGTTACCAGCTGACAACTTTCAATCCGTTTACCGTGCCGCGACAGTGGAGAAAGCATGCATGGGGACGCGTACAAGGTACAAGTTTGGAGACATTTATTGTCTATCAGAATATCTGACAATTATCCTAAATTACTAATCCTCACAGACTTTAAATAATAAAAATCTTCAATTGAAGGATTTTAGTAAGTAATATCTGTAACTTGATGCAAAAAGCGGCAGTATCATGTTCTTGCAAAAAGTAAACCAGATGTTGAGTTCGTAGGGCAATTTCGAATTCTATGTAAAGATTACTATAATTTGTATTGTTAATATTTTTCATGAAATAAGTTGGTCAAAATATTGGGTCATTAGTGAAGAAAGGACAATTAGCACAAGCTTTAATATATACTTTGTACGCATTAGAGAAAATATTTAAAACGGACGTTTCTGTGTTAGAATACTGTCGCTTTTTGATTGCGCGGCACTGAAGAATTGCGAGGAATGTAAAGAAGTTGTTGGACGAGTTAGAACAGGCTAGCTTTCTCCATACTGGAAAAACTCGCGTTTCGTCACCGAGAGATTAATTAACGCTAAGAAACCAATACCCAGTATTCAATGACACTCTTATCAACTCATTCTTATAGGATACAAAAATATCACCGTGTTTCTCATTACTAAACTGCGAATTTTGATGCAACATTAAACATTTATGTTATAACTGTAAGAAATGTTTTTGTGTAACAATACTCAAACAAGTATTTCGCTAATTGAAAACGAATCCCATTCTCCTCATAGGTTGCACAATTGTATTATATGGATTTTACGTCTACACATATATGTGGAATGTGTAAATGGCAAAATGTAAAACGCAATGTTTCTAGTGTTGCAAAACAGTTACATCCAGTTGTATTCAGTTATATCTACATCTAGTTATGTATGTACCTAATTATGTTCAGTTTTATCCAGTTACATAAAACAATCGAGCAAAGTTTTTTTAAGTATAAATATGTACATAACACATTGCATAGTCGACGTGTCTATTAAGGCGAGCACCGGATGCACTTCGACATGACAAGGGATATAATCTAAGCGTTACGAGAGCAGCACGAGTGCCATTTGTCGCTGGGACTTCTCTCCGATCTGCTCCAATTAACTTTATTAATCCTTCCGCTTTTGCGGCCTGGCCTGCCTTACGTCAATTTCATTACCCTGTTTATCTGTTACGCAAACTACAAAATTTCTTGCCCCCTTGATCATCGTACACACTGGGGTGAATTGCCGGGTGCAAAGATCTTCCTAAAAAATTTCGGGTTCCTCATTCGGGTTAATTGTGTTCTGACTTGCAATTAGCAAAAGATCCTTGGGCGAATATGGAACGTGACAATTTTTCATACTGGAATTCCTCGCAAAGAAATATAGACAAGTGAGTGGTTGAAATGTATAATAACACATAAATGAAACAGTAAATCTTGTAACAAACCATACCATTATTTGTATAATATATCTCAATATGTCTTAAAACTCATAAAGTGAAGTGTACAATTTTATTGAAAACATTCATGATGCACTGTACGATTCATTATATGATTTATTATGCACTATGCTATTTGTTTCGTGATCTACTACATACATTTTTTATATGAATTATTATATGATTTCTTATACAATTTATTGCACGATTATTGAGATACATATTTTATTATATGATTCATGTGATGACTTATTTTTCTCTAAAATTAGCACTGATAATTCGAGCCGGTCTAATTGAAAGTTCTCCTGGTAGCAAGCTTAGGACGTACAAGCTGCGCCCGCTGACTCAAGGTCAAATTCTTCGAAGGTCGCGCAAGCGTCGCGAAGGTGCGTACCACGAAGAGAAAGAGAAAGATGGGTCGCGTTCGGAATGGACGATAATTGTGCGCTTGCATTCGCCTCGTTCTATATGGTCGAGCTGGAAATGATTTAATGAATATAGCATCCTGCCTTCCTATCGCGATTCAGAAACCCTTCCCCCTATTCCTGGCTCTCCAGCCAAGAAAAGAAACGCGGTCCACCGACTAATAAACTACAAAAAAATGGTTTTTATCGATGCAGTAATATATTTATTTAAATCAGGAGAATATTACAAGTAATCACAGTAATATACATACATATAACATTTCTATAGAGAGGTAGTCTATGCTACCAGTAGAACTGGTACACTTAAACTAGAAATAAGTTTAATGGCATCTTAGTATTACATGTGAGAAGAAGCATTCCTTTATTAGTAGTAGTAGTAATTTATTTCTTGTTTTTCGATCTTGAAAGGGGTGAGTGGTATATTTGGTGATGGTGCGTGTATTCGTTTACAGTTATTTTATTACATAAATACTTTTGAACGGTACTAAAAAATGATATCCCGCGTGAAAAAGAAGTTATTTCGAAATGAGAGTGTGGACCTGGGCTAATGGCTGGGCCATTGAGGACCAGTCGATAAATACAGGCCAACTGCGTAAATCCACTTTGTTCAGCATGACGCGTCGCGCTGATTTACGAGTGGGACCGCTGACTTACGATTCTTATTTAAAGTCGAGTCGCTGTGCACGCGCTTCCCTTCGTGTAATAAAATCCCTTCGGGGACCGTTCTCAGTTCGCTGAACGTAATAGTCGCGATTTTTACGAACAAGCGTTATTATGTGCATATATGTTGAATTACCGTCGAACGAGTCGGTTGATTCACGAGATTAGGTTCTTAGGTTAGTGCCCTGTCCCGTAAGGGTAAAACTGCTCCTTTTAAGACTCTCAACTCCATCGAATGCAAATAAAATTTTTCGAGAATGCTATTCATTACTAAATTCATTTATGAATTTTAAGCTAATTTATATTGATCTTATATTGTAAGAATGTCCTTTTATTTACTGAAATGAAGAATAGTTTAGTATACTTGAGATTGTTATGCATAAGTTAATATATGCATACGTTCGTTAAATTATTATCGACGAACGAGCTGGTTGATTCAGAAGATTACTTTCTTAGAGTAGACCCTTGATACCTCAGGAAACCGTGTCCCGTGCACGTTAACTCGCGACATAAACAACCGTGTTTACGAGCTTGCACCATGGGGTATATACAACGTGTTGGTAGCAAGTAGCAAGTGGGCCGGTGCTTTTATACGCTTCATAATAATCATTCGGTTGCAATATTGCAAATAAACGTGATAATATTCCAGATAAATATTACAAACTATGTGATAAATCGAACTGAATTTTATTAACAATGATCTACAAGAAAATGTAATCCGAAACACAGATAGAATAAACTTTGAACATCGAATTCTTTCTACCGAGTCAAGAATAGTTTTTTTTTATTAAAATTCAAATCACAGTTCTGACTCCCATTTGTATTCGCAGTTTAGGATTTTTCAGGAGACTCAGATATAATGCTTGAGTCATGAGAGAAATTGTTATTTAAATCAGATTTTTTTCTTTAAATTGATACTATAAATTTTTTATTTTGAATAAAAGTCCGCAGACTAGTTGTGACGAGGTCTCATCTGCATTTGGCGAGCTATTCACGAGGATCGTTACGCCTGTCGGAAATAGGAGTTCTTTCGAGAGACGAGAAGTGCTTTCCTATGAATAGAGAACATTCGAAGATCCGTTGAAGCTATCTCGTGAATGTCTCGTTAAAAAGGTATAAATTCTAGAATAGCCGGAATATGATGCATCAATTACTATCGTGCATTAGTCAACAAATTAATTTTATTAATGTTAGCTTGTTTGTCATATGAACAGAATTGAAATGAAGATTTTTATGTAAAATTGCAAGTAGCAATCAGTTTTACGAAGATAGACCTGATTTATGTAGTACCGTAAATTGCAGTAAGTTATAATTAAATGATTGATACGTCTGAGACAACAGACGAGATTGAACGAACATGTATGTTGGTGCATTTGTAAATGCAAAAAAAAACAGCCTGATAAAATTGAAGAAACGAACAACAAGAGACGAAGGAAAGTTACAGCGTGTACACCAGAAAGAGGAAGTGCATGTCAGCCGTAAACACATTGATTAAAGCGAAACCTCGATAATTACATCCGTAAAGAGAATAAAAAAACCACAAAATTTATCCGACAACACTTTATTAGGATTTATTTATTATACATTATTTTTTTAATTATATTCTGAGGTCCTTAAAAAGTTATGTATTAATTTCTAGATTATCGACTTTTGTGCATTTCGAATATGCCATTTGTAATTTATCTTTAGACAGGAATTTATTTTGTGATTCAAAAATAATTAAAAGTTGATACTCTGTGTATTCTTGAATACGTCTTCTACAAATTCAATTTTTTTAAAAGTGCATCAAATGGTATTTGAAAAAATGTAAAAATGAAGACGATTAATCTACCAATTAATTTACCAAAAGTGAAATAAGAAGAATTCTAACAATAAGATCAAATAAGTAGAATCACATAAATGATCGGTAAAGGGTTGACAGTGGGCACACGAGCAGTATCGTAACAGCTCTCTCCTGACACCTACGTATCAGAAGTATAGGAACAACGATAATGGTAATCCGTGGTAAGACGAGTAAAGCTCCCCTCCACGCTTTTATCCCCTCTATCGGCGCCGTGATTTACCACCATCGGCACCCCACCCTTCATTTCCCCTGGGCAGGCTCGGTCAGCATGATGCCTCGCCCGCGATTCAACCTGTTTTCCGCCCCACCACGTGGCCAACTTCCCCTCGAATGTCTTCGTGGCGCCCCACCAGAGGAATTCACGATTCCTCTCCACCGGTGGAGCACGGTGCCCGCGCATGCGTGGGCAGGTTACGTGCGTGCGAGCACGATGCTGGTGCGCGCGCGTTCGTGTAATAATAATAAGAAGAGAGCAACTCTATGAGGAACCAACGGCCTCCGACCCGTTCACCCTATGCTAGGTGGAGCCGGTCTGATACTGTACCCTCACTGGTTCTCAACTCGCGGCGCCACGCAGACAAAAGCCATTCGAATGCTCTTTCGAATTTCATTATATTCTGGAGAAGTTTGTAGATAATATGGATATAAATAGAAAACTAAATCTTGTTGGACTTAACATATTTATTAGTTTTGAATTTTAAGCACGTACGTACTGCAAGTATGTGAAATTTCATAAGTAATCTTCTCGATTTGCATTTTGAAATGTTCAGATATGGTTTCTACGCTTTTCTTGCTACTACCGAATATTGCTCGATTTCCATCCAGCCTTCAAGAAAATACGGTGATTCGCACTTTTCCAAATTACTGCTACTTTACAGACCTCCTCCATCTGAAAATGCTGATGAATGCATTAAGAAATTCGAGCATCATTAAAGTCACGCTCGTATAATGATAATCGGAACAATTGGGTGTAACACAGTTTAATGCAATTAACATTAAGTGAGACAAAGTGTTAGAAAAATGTGCATTCTTAGAACAAGGTTGAGCTGTTTACAGTACTTTCTTTCTTCCTGAGGAAGAAATTGTTTTCCTACTGTCGTTTCGAGAACCACTGCGGGTGTGACCGTGAACGAAGAGGCATGAAAGCAAGACAGCGTTGTGGAGCAGTATCTCCGTCACCCTCTGCCTCCTCTTGAATGCTCCGTGTTTCCCCTATGCCTACCCCACCCATAGTTCTCACTGTGGCCAAGTGGACACTAGGTGAAACTACCTAGGAGGTGGGGCGGACGTCCAAGAGAGGGGAAGTTGGCGGTGTACATATACCGTAGTCAGCGGGTACACGCTGATGAGGAAAGAAAGAGGAAGGGGAGACGGGGTTAGGTCGGTTTAGGTTGAACGGGGAGGATGGAACTGGTCTAAGAGGGAGAGAGAAAGATGGAACAGGGGAGAGGTCACTCGAAAGATCGCCGAGAGATGACACCACCGCGCCCACACGATCCGATATTGTAGCAGTGAAATGCGTGTGTGCAGGTGTAAACCAAGAACGTCTGCTCTCGATCTTCCCTTATCTCTTTCTACTTATATTTTACGTTAGATCGTTCAAATTCGTATTCCTTCGAGAATTGTAATTATTAATTAATAGATTGCCGATTTTTAAGTAAAATATATATCAGTTAAAAAGATGTATTATAGATAGAAATTCATTTTATTATTTAAGTACTGAAACTCATTTTGGATATTTTATATAGTTTTATGTACCAAATACAGCATTTATATTTTCTACATACATATAAGATCTACTAATTATCACCCGAATCTATTACTTTAAAGTTACTTATTAAAATGTTTTTCGTCAAATGTGATATATAACAAATGGAATAACAGTAAACGAAGACACGAAGCTCTAAACTGCTACTGCATATACAATAAAATATGTAAAACAACTCTCCTCTCGCTTTCACACTTTAAGTGTTTTCATTCAATATTACGTTATTGCATCGATAAAAAGTTTTTGTCACAGTTTTGCTAGATGCGAGTGCAGTCGCAATTACGATTACAATTACACGGGATTGACCTGTCGTTGGGAGCGTGCGCATGCCGGCAACGTCGCAAACCCGCGCGCTTCCTCTTCCCCTCGGTTGGCCCGCTGCTACTTCTCTCCGTTCCCCATCTACTAACTCTCCTCTTCGTTCGCTCACCGTACGTACATACATACTTGATCCGTCTGTCTTTGTTACGTGATACGTGTGCACTAACGCTGCGCGCAATACCGTCGCGCCGCTGCGTTCGTCGCCACCTTCGTTCCCGACGTGAGGTCACGCACCGACTTGCGAAACCCGATTAAAAGATGCTCTCTTTAACCCATCTGCATCATACGTTGTCGAACATCTATATTAATATATAGTTTAATGCAAGGTTTCATAAAACATGTTAATGGAAAACACAGTGTTTCACATAATCCCGGATAGGTAATAGACAATACAATTGATACAAATTTAAATGTACTGGTTTAATGTATAATAAGAAATTCAACTCATAATGTGATATAAAATTTGTGTAAGTTTGACGTTAATATATTTATTCAATTATGGCAAATTGTACCTAATTTTTTATAAATTAATGTCTACGATTATGGAAGTCTAGTTGGGGTGATTAAAATAATGTTGCATACAGTAGTTAATATACTAATTTATATGATATTTTATATAATGGTCGATACAATGTTTCATATATTGATTCATATAATAAATAACACAATGTTCCATGTAATGGTTAATGCGATAATTGATACAATGTTTCATATAATTATGGGCAGAGTATTTTGAAAATTAATGTAACCCTTCATTGAAAATTCATTCTCTTTAATGCATGGGAAATATTTATGACGTGAGAACGCCTGGACACAGAGTCGAGCCGTCCGTTCTAATCGTAGTGGGTCACTGAATGTAATTACAATCCTCGAATCCCATTGTTGATATCTCCGTCTCGAGCCTTGTATCTTTCTACTCGTGCTCGACTAACTACGTATGCAAATCGCTACTAGAATTAGCGTATTTAAAAGACGAGCTCCGGATCTTATACTCTTTATAAAAAAGACGCATATGTATTCATAATGAAGCTATGTTAATATATCAATTATTATATTACTGATTTTATGAAATACATCAAATATTGCATTAAGTATAAAAGCTCTTCTTGTACAAATTTTATAATAATATTTATATCCGACAGCGTGTGATGCAGATGAATTAAAAATAAGTGAAAGTAAAAAAGACGTAGAGGAGAGTAACGGAGATATTTTCTTCTTTTGTATATCCGTCAGATTTAATTGACGTGCCTACCATCGACGAGTCGACAGGTACCATAAACAAAAATAAAACTTGCCGCGCGGTTAGTCCATCTCTATTTAGCGGTCACGTTGGGATGCCATGTGCAGAGAACGTTCTCATGGTGAATTTCCGATATCAAACCCAGAGACCGATCCGGCAGTTCGATTGGAGCTCTCGCGGCTTAATATCGCTGCCTGTTAGCATAAGCAAACACGTCGAGCTTGACTCGGCAGCCACGCGTGGGTAAATCGTCAAACGATAAGTAGAAGAATGAAAGGGAGAGCTGCTCGAGCGCAGCTACTTTTAACAAAAGAATCCCCGTTTTCAATACCTTCTCGCGTCGCCATGAAAGAATAAACCCAGAATACATTTCTTAATGTAGAAGGGAACTATTGGATAAAGCTTTTTTTCGACTATTATTGGACTGGCGTAAATGCTCTGCTTTGGTAAATGCATTTAGTATGATTTTAGTACTTAATAATGGAATTGTGTTTAATATCTAATAATAAGAGAGCGTAAACTTTTATATTTGACACATGATAATAAAGGAGTTTAAAAAGAGATTATGTAGGCCCGCGTTCGTAAGGTAGTCGTAAGAATCGGTTATTTCCCCAGGGCGGAAGGACGGTTGCAGAAGGAAATTTCGATCGGATAGGAAAGGAACAACGCTCCGGATGGGCTGCGTTGCGGGTGTATTGCGTCGGCCGGAATTAAACTGGATTTTACGGGGGATTAAATGGTATTTCGCGAGGGGTGGGTTACGCGTGGCCAAGAGTGCCTCTCCTCCTGTTTTGAATTTCGGCGTGAATGTGACAGTTGGTTTATACGATTTTCGGATTGATGGGCTCGCTGCGTGGAATGCCAGGAAATGACGAAAATAATTATTATCCGCGCAGCTACTCGGCCCACGGTCGTTCGCGTTCATCGATGTTCCACCGTGTTCCTATCTTTGTACAGGGTGTCCGAATAAGTACATTGGGGGTTTCGTGCCGTAAACCCGTATTTTCCACCGTTTATGCCAGGAGCAAACAGAGCAAAAAATATAAGTACCGACCAAATCTCAAGAAGTAACGTGATTACTTTAGCTTCTTAAAGGGGTAGTAATTGGCGAAAGATACAGGTTTACGCCATCCGATTCTTCTCTTGAGTAACCCCCTAAATATAACATGCACTATGAAACTTTCCTCACATATTTACTTGAATTTTATAAAATGCTTTCTTCGTATCTCGAATTTGAACAAATGAGATGTACACGATTTTTAAAAATTCATAACCAGACATTATTTTCCAAATTGACATTGAAAATGCTGTGTTTCGCACAAATAAAAATCCAGCATGTATAACTTCTCACATTGGATGCATTCTGTGAGCATGAAGGTACTAAATGCTCGGGACACCCTGTGTACGCGAGTTATCGGTATGTATTCGGTACGGTACGCCCATGTCCGAGCGCACCTCTCGATCGTGGATATTAACTGGACGCGGAATCATTGCCCCGGCGTAGCCATCGGTGGTCAGCGAATTGGCAAAACCCGAATTCACTTGTTTCGTCGATAAAAATTCGTCCTTCTCCCACTGCTTGGGACAGAGGGTGGAAACATCGTCATACGCCCACGCCGCGTGATATCGAGCGTGTTTCGCCGTGTATCAACGATTCGATTCGCAATAATTTCGCGTTTCCCACTGCCGCCTGTTGTCCCACCATTTTTTTCCTCTGTTTGCTTTGCTTTTTGTCAGTCCGATTGTTTGCGCTTTTTTCTGGTCACTCCTGTGAAGAATGACACTCGCTCAATTTGTCGCTGCCATGTTTTCAACCCTTTCATTATCATCGACGCTCTCTTCCTATCTTGTTTTTGTAGAGCGATGATCATATTATTATCATAATGGGTGACTCTGCGACAAATTTCACTACATATTTATTGATTTTATTTTAAAGTTTCGTAAGAATTGATGTTTATATATTAAATCACTTGGCAACACGAAGTAGAAAATTCATACCACATATCTTTGAACAACGTGACTAAGTAATTTATTGCTTCAAATGTCAACAGAATACATAACAGTATCATATCATGGATATCATCACTTTTTCCACTGCAGGAAGTTGCTTAAAATCTTTTATGTAATTGTGACTTGTTATTTGTGTATCTTCAATTATTAATTAGAACATGTACAAGAAATTTGCGTGGAAAAGAGAGTTTACTCTGACGAGGACAAAGTCCGAGCGTGGTATCTCTGTGCGTGCAACAATTTCGCGAGCAGGGTGCATCGCCGTGAGCAATGCATCAGCTTCGGCTGACCAATCCCAATAATTTACGATTATCGATCCAGCCGTGGTGCTCAAATTTGCTAATTACGCAATAATTATACGGCCTACATTAGATCCCCAACTACCACCGCCGCTCACGAGACCGCCGACCCCCTGCACCAGCGAATCTATTGTCCGCTGCCCCACGCGACTAGTGTGTACTAGCCGAGTCAATAGCACTCCAGCCAGGTCGTGTCAATAGTTCATAGTCACGTCGCGTTGCGCATTTATTGACCACGTCGTTGTGCCACCTGCGCCCTGATCGCTTGCGATCGCCTTGACTATAGTTTCGCGAGCGGCGGAGCTTTGCAAACGGGAAACGCTCGTTCGTTCATTTGCTTGAATAAACGTGTGCGGGTGTATGAGCGTCGGTGTGGACAAACGTAGCGGCCGCTCTCGATGCCCGACGGACGACGTTGACTGACTGTACGCGCCCGAATCTACGCCGTAAGATGCATTACGCGTCCGCCATTAATAACTACGGTGCCAAGAGAGAATATCGTCGACGCTGCGCCCCGGTCTACGATGGAATTTATGATCGCGCCCGAGTCGAGATTTAATGGAGAGAGCTAAGTTTTAGATTAGGATGGGTATTGTTAACTTACCGTTTGGGAAATGAAACGATTCATTGTCATAATTATATTCGGGGAATTTAATAATGCTATGAAGAAGAATGTCATGAAACTAAGAATTTATATCGATTTTAATATAACGATTCGTACAGGATATTCCAGAATCGCGGAAGAAGTGGAAGAGGGATGTTTGACTCAGACTTGTCAGTCTCTTTCGCCCTCTTTCACATCGTCAGAGGAAAGTCGTGCATTCTGAATCACCCTGTATATAAAAGAGCTTCATGACTGAATCACTCATTGATGCTCAATAAAAACTGTAGTACCGATCTACTTATTTTTCGAAATTTGACCCTTATGAGAGTAAAATAGAGCGAAATGTATTTTTACGAATTTTTTTGTATCTTGCAAGGACAGTTTTATGTAGGTTGCGTGAGAGTGAGTTTAGCAAGCAGATTAAGTTTTATCAGCTATGAGAATTCTCTCAGGTGCAAGTTTGTTTTTTCCTGATCGTCGGTAATCTGAAGGGCGAGGCAGGTGGGTCTCATTAACAGCTGCTTCCAGTACAGACGCGATATTGTCATGCGTTTCTGCCCCCGTCTTCATTTATTTAAAAGTAGTTGTAACACATGCTGATTGCATGTATAAAATTCTTACTAGGAATACTAAATTCTTTTAAAATATTATACATAACTGAACATATTTTTAATCTTACGATATGTATAACGAATTATGTTATTACTAGACTGCAGATTTTATGCATTTATTAAACAAAGTTTAGAGAACATTTTTGGATGTTCAGCATGACAATTTCACTTTGCAGAAAAATTATAATATAAAATGTTGATTTGTTCCCTCTCTTTGGAACGAAGCGAGATTTTTCACGTTGGCTCGTTTCTAATGCACGCATTCCTTTTTGTTTCAGGTAAGTCTAAACGTAACGGTACATCATTGCTGCGGCCTATCTCTGTAACCGATTATATGTAGTAAGTCTCATGTACTAAACTTATACATACAATACACGCTGAATCGGTAGCTTCTTCAATGTTCAGACCATAGGTGCATGTAAATGAGTCTAGTGAACTTTCTTGAGTTAACTTATAACATACATATACTATTAGTCTGTGGATTTTTATGCAAGATAAAAGATTATGGCAGTCAATTAAAAAAATGCATTTTATATAAAAATTCCTTTTATCATTTATTCATCGCAGTAGGTAATTGGCTTTGATATAATTGTACAGTTTTAAGGATTACATGCAGCATTTATATTTTTTATACTTTCAATTAACACACGAAATCTGTAAATATACGTACATATAATAGACTGTAAGGTAGTTTCGTGGTCACTTAGACTGTTAGGCTAATTTAATTGCAAGTCGATGGTGAAAACCATTCTTTTTGTCGTGTTCTGTCGCGAACCAACAGAACGGAAATATGAAAGAAGACGCGGTATGACGTTGAGACGGTTGAAAGAGGTGAACTAACAGTATCGCAACAAGTGACCGCCGCCGCGCCCTCCTTCTATTATTTTCTTCTCTCTCGCCTCGCGACTTGTATTACCGATACTACTGTCTTCTGGTACGCCCTCTCCACGGTTACCGTCATGGTTACCGTATCTCTTTCTCTAGCTTTTGCAAGATCTTCCTCTGACACCATTTCACTTTGTCTTCTAAGCTTCAGCTTTATTTCTTCACAAGTTTATATACAGAATGAGTACATAAAATAACTATAGGCTACAGATTCTTATGCAAAACTGTGTTTTAAGATGTGTACAGTTTTTTATTAATTCTTTTATATATTTTTGTAAGTTATATATAGTAGAGCTACATACAAATTTCCTGTGTAAAAATCTGCAGCCTAGAAATAATTGATCCTCTTTAACTTCGTTAAAGTCTCCAGTAATAAACAGTCATATACAACTGTGTGTGGCTCGGCCTAGTGTATAAACACGCTGTGCCAAGGATAGAGTCTCATTAAACATAAGATTCATTTTTGTTATCTGGATTTATAAATGATCCAACACTTAGAGATTTCTACTGACAGTCGACCTTCTCTTCTAGAATAGAAGGAAGCACAGTAGACTATCGTTGCTTTGAGCAGGTTGGGTTAGGCTCGGTTATTTTAACGGTGATCGGCATCGTATATCGTGCACACTGAGACGTTTTACTTATCCCAAGGAGAAACGACAACGAAAAAGAAACGGAGGCAGGTAATAGCCGGCTACTGGCTGTATCACCCAGTTTCTCACCCGCGCACCCTCCTCCTTCCATTTCTGATTTCTGTAATCCCGGGTCTAATCACCGTTCTCGACAATTGCACGAACTTTTATGTAAATAGCGTAATGATCGAGTAGAGCAATGGCGAAACACGATCTATGGACCGGGAACGGAAAATCCGTGTGAGCGTGTAACTATGGTACACAACTGAATACAACCTCCCGAATCAGGTAGCGATGAAGAAACTGCTCTTCGACGTTATATTAAGCCTTTACATATCAGGCATTTAGTTCTGAGTGATTTTTTTTAGAAAAAAGTTGAGTTTAAAAGAAATGATAAATGAAGTATTTTCCATTGTTACCTTTGACCTTCTTCTAATTATTTTAATTATAATTCTCCAGTTTATAATCGCAATATCTGTTCAAGTATCTCAACTACAATATTATTAATATAATTTATAATCAGTAATATCTACAACGATTCTTCTAAATTAACCTAATTTATTTTTTTATTAATTGTTTTATATATTTTTGTAAGTTATATATAGTAGAGCTACATACAAATTTCCTATGTAAAAATCTGCAGTCTAGAAATAATTGATCCCTTTTTAACTTCGTTAAAGTCTCCAGTAATAAACAGTCATATACAACTGTGTGTGGCTCGGCCTAGTGTATAAACACGCTGTGCCAAGGATAGAGTCTCATTAAACATAAGATTCATTTTTGTTATCTGGATTTATAAATGATCCAACACTTAGAGATTTCTACTGACAGTCGACCTTCTCTTCTAGAATAGAAGGAAGCACAGTAGACTATCGTTGCTTTGAGCAGGTTGGGTTAGGCTCGGTTATTTTAACGGTGATCGGCATCGTATATCGTGCACACTGAGACGTTTTACTTATCCCAAGGAGAAACGACAACGAAAAAGAAACGGAGGCAGGTAATAGCCGGCTACTGGCTGTATCACCCAGTTTCTCACCCGCGCACCCTCCTCCTTCCATTTCTGATTTCTGTAATCCCGGGTCTAATCACCGTTCTCGACAATTGCACGAACTTTTATGTAAATAGCGTAATGATCGAGTAGAGCAATGGCGAAACACGATCTATGGACCGGGAACGGAAAATCCGTGTGAGCGTGTAACTATGGTACACAACTGAATACAACCTCCCGAATCAGGTAGCGATGAAGAAACTGCTCTTCGACGTTATATTAAGCCTTTACATATCAGGCATTTAGTTCTGAGTGATTTTTTTTAGAAAAAAGTTGAGTTTAAAAGAAATGATAAATGAAGTATTTTCCATTGTTACCTTTGACCTTCTTCTAATTATTTTAATTATAATTCTCCAGTTTATAATCGCAATATCTGTTCAAGTATCTCAACTACAATATTATTAATATAATTTATAATCAGTAATAATATCTACAACGAATCTTCTAAATTAACCTAATTTAATACTTATATTGTGGAAGGGTGTTATGGGACGGTAGGGGATAAGAAGACAGCTTTCTCATCTCGTGACACCTTCAGATTTGTCTCGACAAGTTTCATTACTATCATCTCCAATACCGTGCGTTACAATCTTGTCAAACCTGTCCTATGAGAACGTTATTACTCTGTTTGGAGTATCGTGCCTTGAACGTTTATCGCACAGAATTCCTCTTTCATTTACTCCTAGGATTAACGCACTTAGGATCGGTCGATTCGGTGAAACTGGTTTCTACTTCGATACGAAGCAGAACTCTTCTTTTTAGGGAGCATTCAATTCGGAGTAGAATATGATTGAACGATAATTGGATCACCGATGTACAGCGAGGATTCGATTCTTTGACCCTTTCACTTTAATTGGATGCGATATTATGGAGGATGGCGTGTGCCAAAACACGGTTCAATCTTCATATTCATTGGCTACCGATCAATTCCCTTATTTCGTTCAAATTTTTGATCAGGATTTCATTTTTTTATCCATTACTATATTCGTTCTCGAATTCCTTGGTAATATTAGAAATTTCTAATATCAAAAGTCTCTGTTC
>NW_017176396.1:211637-235412 GCF_001652005.2 Ceratina calcarata | reverse complement strand
CATTTCGCTTTTAATATTTTGAATTATTTTATAAGTATTTTGGACGTATGATTATCTGACTACTTATAAATAACTTTGTGTACGTTTTTAATATGTGCCTTAATTTAACTTCATTCCATATTGCATTCTCTGCCAACCGTACTTCAGAATTATCCTTTTTCGATCATTGGCTTAATATCTACGTGCTTCTTCGAACTCCCTTGCATATTCACATGCCTTTAAATTTAGAAAAATATAATATTTGTTTATTACCAAAATGATAAGATTACTAAAATACGGGAAAGAAGAAAAATCGATGGAAACATCGAGATTCAATAAAATTCATAACGCGACGCCTGGCAAAGCTTCGGTCGATCTCGGGCGAACTGAACGAGGAATTTTGTCGGCAATTTCCTCGGCATGTTCCCAGCAGCAGCGTTTCGAAGCGAAGGAACGGACGGTGGCGAGCGATCGAAGCCACGCCACGCCACGAAGCGAGCCGAGGAATGCCTCGAGGCTTTTGCTTAGGACAGTACCCGTGCGATGCGCTCTCTCTGTGCATTGCCGACAGCGGCGCAACAACGGCATAAGTATACATACTAGCTCTACGGTGACCACATATTTTTGGAGAAAATAAACAACGAAACAAAAACGGTTTTATAACACGAAGAAGCAGGTCGCATTTATGTATGTCTAACTCATTAAAATTGTATTAGTATTGCTGCAATTTTATATATTGTAACAATTCTTCATACTATACAAGAATTTTATATTGAAATGGTTGAAAAATCATGACAAACTTTATTGGGACAGCCTGTATTTAAAATTACAATGACACATTCGAAACGGTTGCATCATTTAATGCTACATACCAGTAGCCGTGAAAGTAAAATGTAAAAGAAACTTCTGTCTAAATATCATTCTCGAAATTAATACAAATGTTTCATATTGTAAGCAAGGCTAGTAATGAGCAAATTGTAATTGTTGAATAAACTGATGTAAACTGTTTCTTGCGGAATCGCGTTTCTTGGGGAACGATTCCGAACAGCCGTCTGCACTGACGGAGAAAGGATATGCAGAAAGGTAGCTGCGGTAGGTTCTCTGACTAACACACAGCGCTCGCTTCGTTTCCCTATCGTCGCCTCTACTCGCTCCTTTTTCCCTCATCCTCGCCCTTCGGCCGGCTCCCCTCCTCGTCTCGTGGTCCTCGCCTGTCGACGAACTCACGAGTTCATAGACAAGGACTCGGTGTTGTTCACCGCAGGTGGGACTCGAGACGGAGCGAGAAGATCTGCGTCGAAAGGAGAAAGTCGATGCGCTGGACGGTGGGAGAAACCAGATGAACGTTGGAGGGGTGGAAAAGTCGGCGGTAGTGGCTGCAATGTTGAGAGGGGGTTGCCGATAACGCTCTGCCAGGATTCCGGAGAGGGTTGCAACGGTAGGGGAATCGCAAGCTCGATGCGAAACTCGAAAACGTGCAAATGCGTGCGATACCTTTAAGCTAAGTTTGAACCGAGCGGACACTCGTTATTAGTGATGGGATCTGAAACACTTCGAATCTGTCAAAAAGTTCAGATCTGATTCGAAGTTATCCACAATCTTAGTTATCCTCAAAGTTAAATTTCCACAATCTTCAAGAAGTTCGATTCGTTTCAAAGTTTGGTTTCGAATGCCCATCGCTATTCAATATGACGAGCATTTTTCGATAATTCGTCGACTGTCGAATGTCCTGTGAATAAAAAAGAATTTAGACTATCCTAACGAAAGTGGTGCATAAATTTTCTGAAATTTGTAACAACCTAGACAATGTAATCATTAACATAGAAAAACGTGTATCAACATCCAGATCCTAAGACGTAGAGACTGAGATCAGTGTAAACGCACCTTTAAACCTTTACTTCTCACATCCCTGTACACCGCCTGCGCTCGTGTGACTCAGCTTCCTGTATCACTGGTAGACTCGCTCCGCGTGTATTGATATTTTTGGTATGACTGCGCTTCGGTTGCGCGAAATAGTCGCGAATTTTTCTCGAGCTTCGACGTTTCGCTGAACGAGAGGCGATCGGAATTGGTTTGGACAATGTATTGCGCGAGGTATAGCTAGGATATTGATCTTCGGAATTCGAATGAATCGCGCGAAACTGCAAACCTTTTAGACGAACGCTTGCGCGATATGATTTTACGAAACTTCGTCCTACTGGGTTAAAGAGTTAAGTACAATTGAGGGGGTAAAAGCAGTAATGGTGTAAGTCACTTTTCGGCCAAGTTGTGGCTTACATTGCTTTCTTAAATTACAAATGCTAATACGTTCAAAGAAAAAGTAAGCCCTAACTCATCTCCCTTGCAAACTGATAGCAGTACAAGTACGTGGGCATGTTAACAGAGTTGTACCACTTCCGGAACCTTTCCGTTACGAAAAGTGACTTACACTTACATCACTGTGACTTTTACTCCTTCAGTTGTTTCTTTGAAATTCATGGAACTTCTTCCAACATTTTTCGAGACATCCTAAAAGATTCTTTTTTAAATGCCCATGTTGCAGAATGAGAAATTTATTCGCGACATAATTACATTTAGATTATTTTAATTAGTCTGGAATTTTATGCAGATGCATTTTTTGTCTGACAATTTTCAACTAGTTATCATAAACGTTCTAAAAATTCGCAGACTAGTTATGATTCATTTTTCTTTTTAATAGTACACGCTGTTATTGGAGATCTGCGCGTGAATTTTCGAGGGGTTGGGAGTTAATTCGCGCAAAGAATAGAGCTTAATTATAGTCCGATATCCGGGTATTGGGAGCGTGCCCAATAACGTTGTTTTACCTGCCGCTATGGTCAATGGTGAATATTTATGCTTTACCTATTTTACAAACTGCCATTTTCATGCTGCGCACCTAATAACGTATGCGCCAATTGCCCGCTTGAATTTAAGGACCGGTCATTTCGACGCAATTAACGCGATACTGTTCGTCCAACCAGTTCATCAAACTTGTCAGTAATTCCGTCCTATTATAGTACACAAATTATTCTTTCCGATATATGCTTTGGACCAGTTTTCACATAAATTATATTCGTGAATTTTGAAAACAATTTATTGCACGTACTTTATATAGAAATAAAATAATTCATTTAATTAGTATTATTTTATTTATAGGATTTATTTAATTTTTATATCGAAAACCTTTTCAATTTTTTACTGTCCCTTGTTTGTTTGTATTGGAGATGTTGATTTAATATATAACAGACTGTTTAAAAAAAACTAATCTGCAAGAAAGGAATATAGAAAAAGGTCAAAGCGTGTGAGGATCGTCGACTGCCGCCTGAACAGTCGTGGACTTTTCTACTTGACGCGTGCGAGCTATTCGTTTCTCTGTAAGAAAAGTTCAAAATTCGATTCTAGTTTATTTCATGCGCTCTGAAATGCATTATAAACAATAATGTCCTAATTTTAACAGCGTCTTATTATCAGACCATTTGGTGTATTTACATTATAAACATTGACATGAAATATAATGAATGACACAATATTATTTCTGATTGATAAAACAAATCTCAATCTAAGTCTAAAAAAAAATGATCATATTACATGCATTTTTCAAATAGTAGGCAAGCACTTAGAAATAGAATCATACAGAATTACTTTCGAAATACACGTAGAGTAAATTCTTTTACGGAATAGCATTACACAGGTGGATAGGAACCATCGAACTGTTCTCTATTTTAAATTTATTATTTTCCATGAGACGTTTCTATATCCACGTAGCTCTTCAGCGGAGTCCCAAGTTTTTTTCTCTATACATTTCGGAGCGAACCGCGCCTTCGTGCTCGGATGTTCACCGCGGTAGACATTGACCTCGTTCGCAATTGACGACATACACAGTGGAAAGGCAGAGGCGGTTGAGAAAGAAACCTCGACTTGCCCATTTTGTCGTAATATCCTGGCCATTGTGGAGCAACACTGAAACGTAGCTCGCACGCAACGCCACCGATTCTCCGCTGCTTTTAAAAGATGATCGTACGTGCGATGCCGGATGCGAATATGGCACGAACGTAATTCCGTTCCCGGTAGAACATTCTCAGAAATGGAATTTACGTTCGAGACACTCGTGAATAAGATAATCTCTGTCCATAATATATTTGTTGGTTTTAATCCCCTATGAAACACGGCTACGGTTCTTTATCTTTTTACGTGCTAACTACAAATCTTCATTATCATTAGACTGAGGATCTTTGTGTAGAATAAAACATTAATGTAATTTTAAAATTGCATTTTGATTCCAAGTCCAGTTTAGCATTTCAATGTGCATTCTGTTCTTCATAGTTTGTATATTTGTTATACGCTCATATCATAATTGAAGAATTTTGTAATTTCTAAAAATTATTTGTTGGTATTTCTTTTAACAATATTTGATTTTTAACAAATTTTAATTCGCATAGAAATATGCATTCTGGCCATAGTGAAATAAATCTTTTTATAGTAAAAAATTTCGGGGCTATCCGCATTATCTGAATTTGGACCTAACCTATTGGCAATTAAACGAAATTCCGGATTACGTATGGCCGTTTTAACGATTCCCTCGAGTTGCCCGCATAACGCCGCAGTGTTTTACTGCACCGCGCCGCGCCGAGTCGAGTTAGACGCAAATTAATTTACGAACACCAGCCGAATATATTCTCATAATTTTCAGTTAATCTTCCCGGGCTACCTCTGATGTAAACTGTTATTGCCGATGATACACAGCACCGATTATTTGCCAATTACAAAATACGCGTTTCTATAACATTTCTTTGCAAACATAAATAAACTGCCAAGTTTTATGCAAAATTGTGATGTCAATATAAATCATTATTAAATCGTCATCACTTAAATAAATCAAATTGTGAACTTCTTGTTAAAGTTAATTTTTATTTTATGTCGTGATTTTGCATTGGAATGATAATCCGTGAGAACTTTGGATTTGATCTTCACAGGGATTATTTTTAGTTTATGAAGTCTTGAATCTTGCATCGAGATTTCCCGAGATTATATCAAAGCTTCGATTTTTACTTTGGTACTATCCGGGTCATGAAATTCCACGGTATATGCTTGCATATAGGACCGGGTCCTATCATCGGTACCACTCTCCTGTCAATACTCGGCTGAGAAACGTCAAGGGATTTGAAAATACTCTGGCTACGCTGCTTTCTTCTCGACATTTATCCGAGAACGCGTCAGTAACATTCTTCTCTGCTAAATCTTGCCTTATAATATTGATCGAGATCAAGAAAAATAGTGATTTATAGTTACGGATGCACAGTACATTTTTTATATTCTCTTATGCGTTTTTTATATTGTATAAACCACATTATTCCATGAATGTATAAAATCGCAGCCTAATCATAATGCAATTTGTTTGCAAAAAATATTTCGAAAAAAATCATAAATCGAACATTGTTACGTAATTTCAAATAAATGCCCTGATCTACTTAACAAGAATCCTCCGTTCTGAAATCTTAATCGATCGGCGTCGGCGATGAAATCCGCTTGGAAAAAATAGTGGGAAGAACGAGTAGCCGGCGGTGGGCGGTTGGGTTTATGGCGAATCATAAGTCGCAGGATCCCGGCCGACCTCGCGCGGATATCGTTCATGAAATATCAGACTTGACGGATGCATTTTCATAATGCAGTCTCGTCACCAAAGGGGGTGGGGGATCGGTAGGAGGGAAAAAGGGAGAGAGAGAGAGAGTCGCGGCACGATGCACCACCGCCCGTTGCATATTTTATGGTACCGCCCACGGTTTTTGCAGTTGGCCACGGTGCACTTTGTGCGCGGGAATTTCTCGGCTGCAGCTTCCGTGACCCAAAAAGGTTCGCGCCGTTGCGTTTGGAAACCTCAAAGTTGTTGATCGTCTTTCCGCAGGAATAAATTCTTACGCTTATTTCTCTTGCTTTCGTGAAAGTATTCGAGCTCCTCCCCATTTTATCGATAATGAACCAAAACCTAGTTCGATTTCTCCTCGCAATGGATTACGTATAAGCTTGTATGTTTTTTCAAATTAGTATGCAAATATAAAAACATACATTTAGGTATCAAAGCAATTATAGAGTGTTTCGGAAGTTTAGAATTGGTTTGACAAAAATGAAAAATTAGCCAATGGTATCTTGAATTTAATACGTTATTAGAAAATAAATTCAGATCCAAAAGTAGCTGTGAATCGCTTTTAAGATTAAGCAGAATTTTCTTGTTGCGTAAACAGTATTATCAAATCTTAGAGTCAGATTAATTCGATATTGCGAAGCCTACAATTTCTCTTTTAATATAAATTATCATCTGAATGTCTTTCTTAGATATGTAAAGAAATATTTCTTCTGTTCCTAATTAGATTTTACTTTTATTCAATAAACGATTATAAACTCTTTTTAAACGCACGTATAATAAAAAGTCAGAGATCTCCAGTAGTCTTAGATTTTAGGTATTATATCTAATGATTTAGTGAAACCACTTTGGCACGGTGCGTTGCGCATAAACTGCTCGTAAAGCGTGATCCTCGCTCGACATCGGTGGCAGCTGCGCATGCAATCTGATAATGCAGGTGCAACGGGCCGACGACGGCGGTGACGATATTAATATAGAGAAATTATTGCGAGCGACAAGCGTTAGCGTCGATTCATTACTTACCGGGCTGCTTTCACGGACTTTACCGTCGCGACCCGGTGGCAATTATTCCGGGAACCTGTGTCGAAGACCACTGCTCTATTGGTTACAAAATTACAACTGGCAATCGTATCGTAACATACAACAGTGTACTATTAGGAGAAGATGTGGCAAATAAAAATAACATATTATAACATATTTATAACATTATATATTAATAACATATTCCATAATTCTATGCATCCATAAGTCCAATTTAATCTTATGGAATTAATGGCCAATGAAATATAAATAAAATATAATTAAATGAAAATTAAATTAAAGGGAGGCCAGCTTTTAAGGACTAATGAAATATATTCAGCTAATTCTTCATTGGTAGTTATTATTAATAATTATTGATATTCAATCAAATTCGATAATCTACTGGCTAGTTTTAGCTAGATAATTTTTTAAAAAGACTGGCATTTAGTGAAATGTCAAAGTATCTGTTCAGCAGTATCGAGTGGGAGACCCGTGCTAGGCATCATGAAACCATTAAGGCTTCATTACACACTGCTCTTTAAATGTCAAAAAGTGTGTATGATGTGACTTGATAATTCTTTTAATCATATTTATCAATACTTTCGTATGCTTGTAGAAAACGAACATTTCAATTGTGATCCATTACGTGAATTCCTCAATTTTATAAGTTAAAATGAATCAAGTTAGAGAGTTCTGCAAATCTTTTATCTTTTAAGACTTCTTTGTCTATGAATTTAATCGTCGAGCAAAGGGTCGAATGGCTAACGATTGTAATTTAATATCGACGTTCTGGCGATGAGCACAAAGTATTCAGACATCCTCGACTGGTGATGCGTGCACCGGTCTCATTATCAACATCCCGGAAATCTAACTCGTCGTAACCGGATTATTATACAGAGACCGAAACGCGGGTTAAAAGGAACGCAGGGGTCAACTGATACACCTGCCGTCCTTCCTTAATTGCATCGTTCAACCATATACATATGTAGTCACTCTAATATCTAGATATTTTATAAAACATAACAACTCTTAATATTGGAGAAAAAATTTAATTTTTACATATTATTATATTGTATTAATATACGATTGAACTGTACTCAACCCGAACTGTACCTGAAACTCAATATCTGCGCTATTACATTGCGATTGTTTATTAGAAAAAAAAAGGCATAGTAGAATGCAATGATTAAATCAATTGCGTTTAGCACACGTAAATAAGATTAATGAACACGGTGTAGACTTTTAATTACAATACTAATTGTTACACATTGCGAAAGTAATACAGATATGTTATAATCTGCATGGTTTGTTCTATCTCCTGCGAGGCAGGTATGGTAAAACGTTCACAGAAAATACGTCTTCCTCGTACACGTAGCGCGGCAGGGAAAATTCGAAACGATGTTACGGGACTGCGTAATGGATCGGACGCGCTGGGAGAACAAGCTTGACATCAATCTTCCGCGACTTTTTCGCGGCGATTCGTATTGTTCTGCCTCGCCGCTGGAAATCACTAAAAGTTTCGAAAATCGGCAGGGATTTCCAGATATTCCGTTTCTCAACTCGAACGATTAATCGACCTCGAGATCGCTGATTTAATCCTAATTTTTCGACCAATCTTGTCGCGTTGAATAAATTTTGTGAAAAAAAAACAAAATTGAAGTATTAACAATATTTACTTGTGCATTAGTACGCTTGTCATGAAGGAATAATAATTTTTTTTACGAGTAACAAACTTTCGATATCATATTAATTCACATACAGGAGAATAGTTAATGTACCATAGTACAGACTACGCACTAGTTTCTACAAAAAGTGTGCATAAGCCTTGGATAGTTCGTCGCAGTGCACAAAGTGTTAACGTTTCCATTCGTCAGGTTAGGCGCCCACGCAAATCCGCGAGCTTGCGCTGTCTCGGTTCGTTTTCGCGAAAAAAGAGCATCGACCAGTGGCCCTCGGATGGTAGGGGTTTAACGAAACTGACGAACAAGGGTAAAAGAGAACAGCTTCAACCGAGAAGCTAGAGAAGAATGGTGGTGGTACACGCGTCTGCGAAAAAGCAGTGAACAAGCTAAAAAAAAAGAGGGAAACGTAGCCAATTTCACCGGCAAATTGTTACGAAACTCTCCTCCTGTTTGTCCCGGCGATTCGGTGTAATCCTGTGTTCAATTTTCATTATCGCAATTTGTATCTGGCCAGCGTCAGCTGTGCCCTTCGTTCCATCAGTTTTCGATGGTCATTGAACATTCAAAAGGAACGGGACGTTTTATTCAAGCGGGAACGTACGAGTTTTTAATTAAAGAGGAAAAACGACGTGAGAGTGAAGGGTAAAATATTTCATTCATTCAATTCTCCGAGAAAACAGTTAAATATATGTGAAGAGAATTCAGCTTATTTCTATAAATGCTTTATATGCCACATTTTTTATACAAAATGGAATGTTTTCACGAAAGTGTAATTCAGCTTTGATACAATTTAGTTTTTTTATTTTAAATGAATAATCATTATTTGTTGGGCAAATAATTGGTGCGGATGGCAGAGTACTCGAAATGGGCTGAAGTGTCATACAAAATATGTTGCGTTTTCAAACTAAATAAGTGGACTGTATTCTTAAAAAATGATAAACCAATTGTACAGATTTGAACAACGTAATATATCTATGCTTTTATATTTCGTTGACGAATTGAAATATTTGTTAAAGCGAGTGAGTATACGCATGTTAATGTACGAACTGATCGGTGCGCTTGCTGTCTCGTCTCGCTGAGGTCCGAAAGGTTCTCGCAAAAATACATAAAGACTAAGGGTAAGAAGCAGAGGGGGTTGCGCTCTTCTAACAAAGAAGAAATGCGGAAACCCATTTAGACGGGGCTCACGTGCAATGGCCAATTCGGACTTGTCTTTCAGGCATCTTAAGAGACCTTCGCTTGACCGTCATAAATTTGGTAATATACGCTAGATGTTAAAAATATTCTTGGCAGATTAAGGTAAAAATCTCGTAAAACCTCTGCTTTCTTTCCGTTTACCCTAGACCTTCAACATGCAGTAAACTAATAAAATAATTAAATCCTAAAACTCGTACCAAATTGCGAAACCGATAAGAAAGACGATTTATTCAAGACAGTAAAACCGGTAACAAGAGATTTATATCTTCGGGTATTGTGCCGTGTTTAACGCGATTACGTGATAGCTCAGGCAACGTAACCCAATGTTTATCTAAACCCATAGCAATTAATATCTATATTCTCCATAAACATGATAGATGCTTATTTCAGCCCTTCGATTACAATACTCTGTAGTCACTAAGGAACATTTACAGCTACTAAATTTTTTGCTGAATAGTATGCACTTGAAGGCATTTATTACTCTCTCTGACTAACGTTTAAGTACCGCTTCATGCGATGGAACGAATCAACGGCGCGAGAGCAGCTTCGAAAGGTTCTCGATTATTCGAGAAACTTCGCACTTAGATCCTCTCAGGCGACGCCTTTTGCGCTCCCATTTCTTCGATGCACTTTCTTCACTGATCTCCGTGAAAGTCGAGAGTAAATTACGTGGAGGCACAAACCTTCGTCGAATTAGAACCGCGCGGAACAGTCCTGCCACTCCCGGGGAACTTCCGGTTCCTCTCTCAGTAATTACTGTGATTAATAACCGATGATAATTAATATTCTCCGGTTCATGGAATTTCATCGTGGTAATCTAATAGATTCAGTATATTATTATCAATTGTTTTAGATTATTTTATTACAAGTCTGTTAATAGCAAAATGTTTGGAATATAGAAACTCCCGGTTTCTCTTATAGTAATTAGTGTGATATGTATTAATAATATTTTTCAGAAACAGAGTAAGTTCACGGTATTTTATTCTTGTAATTTTATTCAATTCCTTGAGACTATAAAAAGAATTTTGTAACCATGCTAATACCATATGTTTTATAACAATGAACATCTCATTTAGTGAAAGAACCTGTCAAGAAATCCTTTTATTTGACTACGAAAGAAAGAAAGGACGATCAAGTGGTAGCTTCTTTCATGGACGCAACGCGAGGAATTCGATGGTTGTTTGTAACGGTATGTTAATAGTAGGATCGTATTCTCGGCAACAACGTAGCAATTGTCGGTTCGAACACTCTATACTCTATACTCTATATAGTAGAGAGTGGAGGGGCTAAAAGACGGACCGTTCGAAAGATGGAAAGAGACAAAGGAAGCTGATGGAAAGAACGAGAGAAAGGGACGGATGGTGTAAGTACGAGAGAAAGAGAGTCAAAGGGCAGATTTGCAGAGACCGTCACCTGCAATTAGGCGAACGGTCGCCGCACAACAACGCTGCTCTATAAGTGAGCGCGAGCCGTGTTTCGGGTTTCGGCAGCGCGCTTCTGCTTAGGGCCGCCTCGCTTCGGCGCAGCCAATTTCGGCTTTGTCATGGTAATTTCTCGCTCGCACGAAATAATACGACGACAGCCAACCGGCCAGCAACCGCCGGCAATTTTTTTTTTCGCGATTTTCTTCCGCCACCTGCGATTTCTTCGATGGCCTGGTCGAACGTTCCGGGGGATGATTACGGTCCTGCTTTTACTCTCTTTCGTTCACTTGATTAGTATCAAGTTATGCGTGTGTGGGATAATTGCTTTTGGAACGATTTGGCAATGGGATTTTTCAATATTCCAGTTGATGAAATGGAAAAGTGAGCGATTGTTATTACATATGTAAAAACACCTAAGAACGATATTCTAGCAAAAAATTTATAGATAACGTACAAAGTAATGGTAAGAGTATTTTTGTTACTATCACAATAACTATAAGTTTCAGTTAACTTTATTAAAACGAAACCATTGTAATCGTTGGGGGAAAATCTTTCAATTGATGCATCAAATACCCCTAACTCTTTGTGTCAAATATTATAACGGGACCTAAAACCAATATGTATAGAATGATACCAGCTGTATTCAACCTGGAATTCGTCAAGGTTTTATGTGCGGCCCGGAATCCTCACACATTATTATCAGAGCGTCGACTGTAAAACAAATGATCGAATAGCGATATCATTCGTTGCAGAAGGATAGCATGACCATCCTTTCTCTTTTCAGTGCTAACAATAAGCATCCTTCAACTCGATAAATGACATACTACGACTCACTTAGGCAATTCGATTTCACGTACCTCTCACTTTCCATGCGAACAAAACATATAAGGATAGAGTTGTCAATTTCGTTTCAAATATGCGAAGAGTGTGTGCAGAAATCATCTCATGGATATTGAGAGTAACACATTGTAATTATCAACTTGACTATAGACTGTAATTATAAACCCTTTCTCTTAAATAGTAACAAATTTGATTCACCAAAAATCGCATTAATTTTTAGATAATCAGTTGGGTAAATTTCACTTCACTGTTTTATTCCTTACTTTATTATATTAGGAAATATAATATTGTACATATATTGTCTAATTTATGTTGCGGCTCTCGTGACGTAGCCAACATATACATATGTATACAGGGTGTCCCCAACAAAACTGTTAGAGTTCCGTGTTTTTCGTTAATAATTTAAAAACCATGCTTCACTTTGCATTTTGGCAAAGGAAATTGTTGCTCAGAAATACTTACAGAATCACCTCTCTTCGGCTCTAACTTTTTCTCAGACACCTTGTATAGTCTTAAAAAAGAAAAGACTGACTATGTCTGACGTTGAGTGATACAGTAGAAGGTTGAAATCGGATTGAATGGTTGAAGAATCGCGGCGCGCGTGGGAGGGGGCGGTGTGCGTTCCAGCCGGCATCGATTAAACCGAGAATTTCGATTGACGTACTTAGCCCGTTAATTAATCGGTTTGCCAGTATGTAATTCAACGCTTCCGCATTCTAGATCACGATTGTACGTAACCCATCGCGGCGGCATTCTTGCCCGCATACCATTGGATGCCACGGATGTTTCTTACACGCGCCGCGATCGAGAATCGAATTATGTCTTCAAACGGACAGCGGTCGTACGCCCGTTTGCCGAATGCTGACAATTCTGAACATAGTTGCCCGTTTTAAATCCCAAAAATTCAGGTTATTGCAATATAATTATACACAAACAGATTCTAGTTTCTACAAGTAGAAACAGATCATAGTTTTAGTATTTAACTTAACGTCAAAATACAATTTAATATTGTTAAACATTTTATATTAAGTAAAATTCTCAATCGCAAGGATACACAACACAAGGGCGTATTTCTAAATTTTTATTTCAAGTAATAACAGGTCAAATTTGTCAAACATTTGGAATGAAACTAATAGATTACATACTTTATAAAAAATACCAATACATGATCTTGATTAAGATCAAAGACAAATTTGACATTTTTGACAATGTTTAACATAGTTTTCTTTCCTTTTGCATAGTTTCCTAGTTTACAAAAATTCAGATTACTGTATTAATATAATGCACAATTTTTGTTACAAATCAATCCGTGTCTAATTATGATATTAAACGGGGCAATTGATCTTTTTCAACCAAGACGGGTAGAATCGAATACGAGACCGGTTTTGCACGGGATGTACAGAGTACAGACGTTTTCGGTGGCGGCAGCCAGCGCTAGCGTAAATGTATTCGGCGTGGCCGTCGCTGAAGCCTCGCCGATAGGATCGATAGACGCTAGAAACGCAGCCAGAGCACAAGCCTCTGCATCTCCGGGTCGCCTGGAAACTGGCTGCACGGTTTTGTGCCAGAGCGATACACAAACGTGTAGAGACTGTAGAGAAACGAAACAAGCGTGCATATTATCCGAAACTGACTGAATTCTAACAAATCTTTTCTCATTTAAAGCGTAGTGACGAAGATTATTATCGAATTTCCGATATAGGGCACACATAATAATTACTGTAAGGATCTTCAATAATCCACTGGGAATTTTAAATAGTTCCTTTAATCAAATAATTGTAGTATGTTTCATTGCATACTTTGATGAAAGCACTTGCTATAGTTATTTAATTTCTAAAGTATAACCAGTTCTTAAGTTTTATTGAATAATCCATTGATTCTTTTACTTATATTCTTTCTTTGATAAAATGACTGAAGAATAGTTAATTTAGGAAAGGAAGCGTATTGGATTTCGATGGATAGATTTAATGGGGTTGAAATGATGGCACGCGGAATGGGGTATTGATAGAGTTAATCAAGCGACGATGATGGTTGTGGTTTACGCAGCGAGAACGAACGGTTTGCTCTTGATTATCAATTTCCATAGTAGATGGACTGCTAAATAATACAACGTTGTACTATTTTAAAACTATGATCTTATTTTATTTAACGTCTGTTCTTTAAAAGAGATTCTTGACTTGATGTAAAAATCATACTTTTACCCGTTGTTTCGTAAACGAATTTAATATAAACAATACAATCTTCTGTTTGAAAATTCTGAGAAAAAATAAATAATACGTTATCTTTAGACTTTCTTAGTAACTGCATTCTTGTATTTTAGCAAACTGCAATTCATTCTTATGAGGCTTTTTAATAAAACCAATAGATACATCTTAGGGAAAAATTCATATTCACTCATTTATACGATTTTAATTCATTCATACAAATTCTATAATATTTCTGTGAGAACATTGAAACAAATTCCAAATGATAGCATCTTATTCCATAAAAATCTCACAGGTAGTGAAGCGTATAATATGAGTCAGTAAGAGGTATATAAAACAAGTGGTTTAACGATTTTATTAAATGTATTTCTTCTACATCTCTTCTACGTCTATAATGAAATTCATGAATAATAAATAACTGTAAATAGTAAATTTCGTAATTCATTTTATCGAACAGAATTTTGTAGAAGATGCAACTATTTATTTCGATCCCCGTGGAAATCGATCGAGTCAGTAGTACGTTCCTTAGTCTGCCGTTCGTTTATTGGAACGATTCTACGGACATGTTCTTTCCATCCCGGGGTCGATGTAATCCGGGACCCGTTATTACCGTGCGAAGTGTGCTCTCTAATCGACTTAACGTCTTAGCGTAATCGATCCTCGCGATCACCCGTTGTACCGGTCAAGTTGATGGGAAGCGGTTGGGTTTGCCGAGTCAGTGTTATGTATTCGTTCGATAGTGTAATCGTTTAATCGGTGCTGACGATATTCGTCGAATCGAGAGGCCTTGAATATCATCCGAGAAGTCGTAATCAAAATCAAGATCTAAGGTATCATTTCGTATTCCGTACTTTAATTAATTCTATAAGAAAAAATAAATACCTCTGAGTGGAGACAAGTTCTGCTGCGTTAGATAATTCTTATTAGCATACTGCAGATTTGTATACAAATTTAAATAATTAGGATAGTAGCGAATAGGTAAGATTTAGGTTTGACATTAAATGTAAGGTATTTACAAGGACATTATGGATAGAAAGCAAGGTAGAGGGATTAATAAATCAATTAAAATCTTTTTTATGTCAATCTAAAAACTGTAATCTTGAAATTTTATCGATAAAAATGATTGTTATATTAGTAATAAAGTAACATTTACATATAAATACTAGAGGGTGATCTTCCACTTTTTACTCCAGTAATATTGCTAATGGCGATTATAGGGAAGTTCTCACTCAGAATTTCATTCTGTTTCACATCATTTAAACCAAGCCTGTGCAACGATTGAACATATCACAGATGGGATCTGTAGTGGAAATAGGTAGCACTGCATGTGATGGGCCTTCATATCTAAGGTTTTTGGCATAGGGCCTTATGAACAATAACACGAGGACACGTGATGTGGACGGACTTGCACAGGCCTGCCTTAAATTGTCGCTAGGAATTCGATGCGTCGAAGGAAATAAATACTGAAGATTCGTTTCTACACGGTAAATCATCCGCTTCGACAGAGCGTTTCATATATCTGGGAATTGCTCGCGCGCCGCGTCGGTCCGGCCAACTTTCGCAATAGTGAGAGGCGTGTGCCGTTGCACGCGCAGCTTTTAATCTCCGCTCTCTTTCTCTCTTTCCTCTCTCACCGGTATAGTCTCTCTTGCGAGTCTCGTGTCACCGTTGCGTAGCTACTCTTTGGATCTCGTCACACGTTTACTATCCGCGTTACAAAAATTACTGCGATAAAGTCGACAGTAGGATTTTCGCGCTGATATGAAGCTAGATTCTTGTTAAGAAATTTTTCTCATGTCTAATAAACAAGGATTAACCTGGAATTAATAATTAGTTATGAAAGATACAATTTATTTAGAACGTCTATTAATAATTCTAACTGTCCTTAAACAGATCTGTTACATATTTTAAAGATAAATATTGTAGGTAGTCGTTAGTTTTGAACATCGATTATTACCAAAAATACTATAAAATATCCTAAATTTGATATCGTAAAATGCAATAATCAAGTCTCAGTCTCATCTTTAGCTGATCATTTCTCTTATCTACAATCACTCTCTCGCTTTCTGTTCCAATTGTAATCCCTCCGACTGTTGTTGGATGACTAAGTATTTGCCTTCTAGTTATCTCTAGCTTTAAGAAACGTATAATCAAATTAGTCACTAGGATTAAAATCAACTCTGAGTCACAGGGCTAGAAGTGACCCTCCCCTTCCTATAGTTAATATATATCCGCCGAGTTCCAAAACTGAGATTTAGTCTGGATTCGATACGAATTGCATTCGTCTTGAATTCCTCTACGTGCAATACTTTGGAAATATAGCGTTACACTCAACCGAGCTTAGTTTCCTTACGGATCCTGAACATAGAAAACAGCAAATCGATCAAAATGAGACGAACATATTGCATATGAACCATGCTCTGTGTATAAAAGCTTGCAAATGCAGTGGAACGTTCCACTTTGAAGAAGCAAGAACGCTTTCGCCGATGATTCGTTATCGACAAAGAGATTGGTTATCACGGAAAGAAAGGCTCGGCTCTGTTTGAACGTGACGCGGCGGCGATCTTTCACTTCCGGCCACGACGAAAGAAAGTCCACGGATCAAAAGCGAGACCTGTTGCAAAATCGGCCAAAGAACAAACGAAACGAACGAGGTTACGACTTACGACCGAAAGTGAAAACAGTCGTCGCTGGTCATTGCGTCCTCCTTCCAATTGTTCAATGTTCCTTATGCACAATTTAGAATCACTTCGATCAACGATTATTATTATTATTATTACAATCTACTTTACTTAAGGTTGGACCTCCTGTAATTTATACAAACATATAAAGGAATCTTCTGACTGATACATAGATGTAGATAGATTCATGAATGCTTAAAAATTATTTTACGGATCTACTTGATTGGGGGTGTGTCTTACCTGTCATAAGTGCTCATTAAGAAACTCCACCTTCGTAAAAACTATAAATCTAATTTAGATTCTTAAAAAGTCACTATAAGAATTAATTTTCATGAAAATGTATACATATTTGTATGAATCATTATTTTATTAAATAAGTATTCCGTGTAAAAAAATTTACATCATGAGGATGCTCATGGAGACTTGGGAAGTGGATAAGACAAAAAAAGGAATCCAGTTCGGCTTATGCCTTATGCGGTCCAAGTCGAAGAGCTCAGCGACGATTAATATTATTGCATATTATCATATATCTTTAATTTATAGTATTTTAATTAATTTCAATAAATTCATATATATCCGCTACACCACATAATAATAATATCTCATATATAAGAATTGTAATCTTGGACGAATAGTAAAATTTCATAAATACTTTACATAACCGAATGGAAACTGTAACGAGAGTTTCCAAGAGAAATAACAATACCAAGAGTAAGCGTTGACAAAATTACAAACGCATACCATAATTTCTGTCGGCGAAACAAGCTTTCGCGCGTACGGGTTCGAGCCAGTACATAAATTACTCAAAAACCTACTGCAGCTAGTCGCGAAGTCGTTTTCCATGTTACGATGTTTCACGCGTGCATAGTACGGTCTGTTCCGGGGAGGGGGTATAGGAAGGGTGGTTTAGTTCCGGCAGGAAGAGGCTCTGAAGAATCCAAAGAGAACAACGAGCGTTTGAACTTTCATGAAATCCACCCGTGCTCCGACCATACGGGTCGTACGTATCCATCAGCTGCAAAAGGCGAGCGAAAAATTAACGCGCTCGTTTACCCGGATACTGCAAAAGAATCAAAAGAAAACAAAAACTGTCGCACCGTGTATGACAATCTTCGCAACTGCCTCTGCGTAGTCATTTACATCGAGTTAATTCTGTACGCACAATTTCAGTTATCACGAAACGTCGAAAAACCAACGAAATTCTAATTTACCATTTGTATATGGCTAGATTGTTTAAAGTAGCTCTATTAAAGTGTAAGACACCCCTGATACTAATCAAATTGCTATGTTATTGTTCAGAACGTAGTGAACATATCGATACGGTTAAATATTCACGTTGTAATTTTACACTGAAGCATACGGGAGTCATACACTTGTCAATAGTGTAAGGAACAATTTAAGAAATACAAATGTTTTATTTCTGAATATAAAATACACGACGTAGCTCGATTGAATGTATAATGACTGCAAACAATATATATATATTGCTGAACTAAAAAAAAGTTATATAAGAGAACCATCATTAGTTGCAAACGTAATTAAGACGTCATAAAGATCCAGATATATCGCTCATCGCGTACTCAGTTTTATCATGATGTTCACGTGCATCACCCTGCAACTCAGCTTAAACCCAGTACTTGTCGACGTGCACCGTCCACAAATTAGGGTTGCACAACTGTTAACTGCAACAAGATAATACGAAAGATAGATATCTAACAAGAGACTCGTTCTCATCTCATGCAAGCGTGTAACGTTGCGTGGGACGCGATCTGTGGGTCCCCGACGAGTGGGTGGCGACTTAATAATCTGGTAATTATCTTCAGCCGTCTGAAGCCCTAATCACGGCGTCTCGATTCGATTTTACAACGAGGCTGAGGAAGCCACCGATAATCTTAATAATGGTAATAGCGACGGATGAATTATGCATCGTCGCGTAAACGGCGAGGTTAGATCGTTTCGGTTGCGTAGTAACGATTAGTCGCGATTAACTGACGCGAAATTAGCGGGGGCTCCTCTTTGTGGCCTCTCGCAACGGTTTCGCGTCTGTTCGAGCTAACACAGTTGCGGAATTTACTTCGCGGGTGTGTTTAACCGCGGATCCACCGTGGACGATTCTCATCCGAGTGTTTGCGTTTCGTTTTAACCGGACAAAGTATCAATTTAATTCCGCAACCCATCAATCAAACAAAATTGATGGCTGCATCGTGATTCATTTCCTTTCCACGTTACATCAACGCCTTGGTCAACCTCTAATCAATTTCCACGCTGTAATACACTTCTGTGATTCTCCAACATCCTGTCTATAGAATTACCGCCACGCTTAAGTCAACGTGCATGCGTGAACAATGTTTCAAGATCTAAACTTTATGATATAAAAGACAAACGTATACTACACATGCTCGTCTTTATTCACAACAGGGAAAACAACGGACTTTCATGAGAATCAGAATTAAATTGCATTAAGTAAACATGGCGTCACAGTAAAACCGATCTATCTTTTATATTCTACTCAATACTACATCTGAATCATTGTAACGTCACGTTTAGTGAATTACTGACCATAAGCGATACCTATTATTACATTTATATTCGTGACAGCAACGATAAATCTTTCTATCTCTGAAAACAATCAAACCGTTAATAAAGTGTTTTCAATACTATTAAAGGTTGCGATTCGAATGAGCTTCAGTGTCAGGCCAATTGCAAAGGCAAACGGATCATGTCTTAGAAAGCCGATATTCAGGGAGCTTTCCTTCGACTCGCGTCGGGGTTGACGTTGCGTAAGCACGACCGGTTGGAACTCGTCGACATCGTTTACCGATGTTTCAACGTTATTCCAACGCCTCGATCGGCAAGTATAATAGCCGCTAGGCCAGTGGACGACGTGGACGTCCGCCGCATGTTTATTGAACAAACGAACCCGTATCGTCGCAATTCTCTTTCAGACGCGATTACGCGAGTCGCGAACGCCTTTGTTCATTCAAATTTCCCTCGACCTTTAGCTGTAGGAATTAATACCGCATTAAATTATTCGTCGGTTTTATTAAAGACCTTATATGAATTTTGTTGTGCTACGGACACTTTTTATTCCTCTCGACAAAATCAGGTTTTATTTCGGGCTTAAGTTTATGTTTTAAGTGTTAGATTCTGCAAGTCTACGAAATTACCGGACTTTAAATGGGAATTCTTATTGAACTTCTTGCATGAATATTTTGTCAAACGTACTCTCGGAATTGAAGAAGGGTGTTAAGGTGATTAGGTGAACGTAACAACGTGAAAAAGGATAGGTATCGATCGGGAGGTATATGCATTCGATAATTTTCAGCCGGGTTCAATTAAGTTCCGTCCCAGTTAGCGCGTCCGCCCTAAAAGCTCGACTGTACGGCGCGTAGAGAACAGGAGAGAGAGAGCTTTGCGACGGGCCATACCTGCACTGCGTGCTACATCGGCAAGATTACCGCAGACTACACAGAGAGTCTACGTACTTTGATACGAGGCGTGAATATTTCAGAGCCTCAGGATCGATTTATCTCGACCTAGCGTTACTTCGCTAGTCGGCTGTAACCAGGAGTTACAAGTTATCGCCAGTACTCCTAGTCATGAGAGCTTCATATCCTACGTCTTAACCATTCAACATTTTTATTTTTCCAATATCAGTTTTAATTTTCAATGTTATTTAAGATTATTCTTTGGTCGCAATGAAAATTCAATGCAAAGCTTAAAACAAATCAGATTTGGAATTAATGATAAATATTAAAAGAAAAGCAATTGATATTGGGTTCCAGCATATTTTCTATTATTTTATGCGATTTGAACGCGTCGTAGTTTGAATATTTCGAATGCTACGCCAATGGTTGACACGTCCGCACGGAGGATATGAAAATATCGGCAGATACCATCCGCCATTCCCGAAATGGATTTCGTGAACGGTCTAACTCATCGATTGGCGGTCTATGCAACCCTCGCGCTATTCGTCTACCCCGAAACGCGTGAGTACCGTGTCTCGTTGCTTTCCCCATCAAACTATTCGCGGGCGCAGGTATTCCCGTCGCGAAAAATCCACATTTTCCATTTCGCACGATCCATTCTTCAAGCATAATAGTTAATCATTAATCTACGGATTCTTATGCAGAATCATATTTCTGAAACGTATTTTAAGAAATTCTACATAGATTTTTCATTTTTACAATTTTACAATCTTGTTATTTATCATATTTTTAATAAATAAAGGAAAAATGGTTTTAATGAAACCAGTAAACGCAACCTGTTTTCTTCTCATTTAGGTCAATTAAGAATTGCTATATTACATAATTGTTGACTTACGTTCAAGTGCAATTCAAACTATTAAAAAGAAATCAATTAAAAATTGCTACCAACAGTTGAAACTATAATTGTCATAAGAATGCTCACAAGTAAACGTAACCTGATTTTTTCTTGTTTACGTTGTTAAAAAAAATATGGTCACCCTAAAACGGTCCTTTAAAGCGCTTTCGATCGGCCCCGATGCTTATCTCTTGCCTTTCGGTTCGCAGTATTGTAGATTGTCCGCGTCCCATTGTCGGCCGGTCGCGCACCACTTTTTCACGCTGTTTTATTTCGTCTCGCCGCAGCTCGCGGCATTTCACTTTCTCCGGGGCACGGATTCCAACCGGAATTCCAGGGAAAAGGGTGCGGGCTGTGAACGCCCTCCTGCGACACGCTCGAATCCTCGCGCAAACGGAATCGACGTTCGAACTGTTTTTACTCCATCATCGTTTATCCCTTCCTTTTTATAAGCGCTAAATCTACAATCAACTTCGACAGTATAGTTTTATTAATTGAGTGTTCAACGTCACATCGACAACTATAGACATTAGCCACTTGAAAAGTAATAAGAGTATCAGAATAATATGAAATTATTAAATTAAGTTACTAATTTTAATGTATCCAAGAAAATAGAGCAATTTTTTAAAAATAATTAGATGGATATTTCATATTGGTCCCAATTCCATGTTGATTTCGATTTGGAGTACATGTTGTACATTTACTCAGAATTTGTTTAATAGACATAACAATATCACAAGTATCACATTTTACTGAATCAGTTTTGGTAATAAGATAAGAGTGAGTCATGTTCGTATGACTAACTCTCATTGTCAGAAGAGTATCACGTGGCCCTTTCGATTTTATCAACAGAATTGACTTTTATTTAATACGTCATCCCTGATCAGATGTATAATTTTGTGGCAGTAGTAATTTTCCATTTGTCATTTCACAAGATCTCCACAACCTTAAAAATAGAAGTGTTAAGTTCTTTATAATGCATAGGATCCACAGGTAGTGGAAGACCACAAGCTTCTTTAGCTAACGAAGCGGATAGTATTTATTTATTTATCAATAACGAAATAGTTTTGTTCTTAATCCCTTCTTTCTGTATATTATCACTTACTAAATACACGTGTAATATAAACTGGACTTACATAAAACATCAAAGTTAAGATGAAATCTGTGAACAAGTTTAATATTGTAATTTCAATCCGGCGTTGTCCGAGTCGGAAGAACATCAGATTTCAGTTCGAAATCCGGAATCAGAACTCGCGGATAGAAGCTTAATCCAAAAACACTGTTTTATTTTTGGTGTCGAGGCAACGACGCGACGCCCCGGTACAAGCGTGATCGAACGTTTTCAACATTACGCGTTACGCGTTACGCGCTACGCTTCATCTTGTTCTAGGATAAAAATGGGAGCGAACAATTGGATTTCCACGCGTAATGCATCGATTACCTGCGACGAGTTCTAATAGCGACGTGAACGCCGCTGCATGCAGCTTTTCTAAGTCGTGCTATTTCCATCCGAGAGAAATTCTACGAAATAAAATTACCGTCCTTCGCGTGACTCATGTCAGCCAATGATTCATTCGTCAATGAATCATTAAAGTGGAAAAGCGTACCGGTAATACAAGAGCAAACGGTCTTAATTTTAGTGCATTCGAAGATAAAGATGTTTATCACAGTGACGTAGGTGTTGCATCTTCGGATTGAGAAATCAATACAGTAAACGTATTTACTTTGTGTATAACGCGTGGCTCGGTAATTCGCCGATCTGGCGTGCGCGTCGTGTCTCTAGAAATGGCGAGTTTTTCCCTTCAAGCAAACGCGCGTAACGCTTCTCTATCCGTCTCCCGCATGGAATCACACGTATTGTACATCGGCTTGACTTCCCCCGCGGCTCAAACAAATGGAAAGTATTTATCAAGTACAGAGCGACTCGCGATTTAACATCTACGATCCGCGTTCAGGGACGTACCTCCTGCACACTCCGACTATTTCTTTTCTACTAAATAAAAAAATTCGTACAAATACATTTCATTTTCTTAATCCCCCTCAAGAGTGAAAATTCCCCCATTTCTAAAAATGCAGAAATTGCTTCGCAGTACTTTTATAACATGACATTTTGCAATCAGAATCAGTTTATCTCCTCTGTTTTAAGAGGTATTGCAAAACAAGGAAAAACACATTTTACCCTATTATCACTCTGAGAGGTAGAATTTCAAAAAATCCTACTTCAGTGAGCACCTACAACACGGTAGGAAAGTATTATCAAAATTTCAAACAGATTGGTACTTCAGTTTCTGATGAGTCAGTTAGCAAGCTCTTTTATGTATGTACATATAGACATAACTGTTCGAGAAATGCATTCAATTTAAATTATATAGTTTAATAAGTGTACAAATTTATATTTCAATATATAGTTTAAGATGTACAATATTTTAAATATAGTGCTTGTAAAATATTGTTTAGGTTTATTGATTCCTCGCGCGGATGCGAAGAAGGTTCGCGTTGCTTGTATCCGCGCCCACGCGGCTCCACGTGACGACAACGTTTTCGATATATCGGTCTGGAAATGTATCTTCATATTAGCCACCCACGCGAGAGATCGTACCCATTGTTTCACAGGACTATCGCATTAATTTACAAACCGTATGGATACAATTAATTTGTCCAGATCCCTTCTCATTTCAAATGTATTTTACGTTTCAAAGATTATTATTGGTAATTGGAAATGTATACATTTTCTCATCTTACTGGCATTAATACTGGATCTACCAAAGGGGATCAAAATGACTTGTT
>NW_017176396.1:196011-210790 GCF_001652005.2 Ceratina calcarata | reverse complement strand
TTCTTGATAGATTATATGATTAATTAAAACAAAAACGGAGAGTCATATTGCTGTACGTTAGTAGAGGAACATTGCTTTAGCGTTCACCAAAATGGCTGATCACTGAAGCGTAAAATTAGGTCAGTTGACCATCAAACGTTGCGGGTTCTTAACTCATCGTTTAAGTACGCCGAGCACAAAGGCAGCGTCATGTTCTTCCTTTAAAACCGACCGCGTTAACCTGGCTAATCGTAAAACTCACTTTACCAGAGTAATTGTTCAAACGGTTACTCGTAATTACGTAATTCCTTGCCGCAGCTTATACACTATATTATCGTAATATCTCCCAGATATCACAATAACGATTAATATCGAGCATATTTCCTCTGATAAATTTTCATTAAACGTAAGTGATTTAAAGAAAATTAAATTCTGAGATTATAATCAGAAGTTCGGATTCACGCTTGAATACTGCCACACGACGCAATTCTCATTTCAAATTTGCGTTTGGGAAATTTCAAATTGTAAAAGGGGAGCGTAACCATGTAGGCAACTTAAAAGACAGCGACAATAAAGCGATCACCAAAAAAAGATACGCTTGAAAAAACGGTGGACAGTCACAGGAAAACGGATTGAAATTTCTTTTACCGTTCCAGCGTTACAAACGCTGCGCGTACTCTTTTGCAAGTTACTAATTAAACCGCTTGATTAAAGCATCAGAATCGATTGTACGGATAAAATAACATTTAACGAGAATTCTTTTACTTCATTATAAACCGATATGCGTTTAATAAATCAAACACAATTCTCTTCTATATTTTTACCAATAATGTTCTTATATTTCATCTGACACTATGGGAACAGGCTGTTGAACTCCAAGTTTGGAATTAAATGCAACAACTCTTAAGTAGAAACTCTAGGACTTTATTAGTCGGTGTAGCTGTGCATGCAAGCACGTACTTCGAAAATCTGCCTGATTATACAATGTTGATTGTCTATATAACTAGTCGGTATGAGAAATCGAGGTTCAATGACCAAAACAGGATAGGAATACTAAGGCGAGGATGAATAGGCAGGGACATAGGTCAGGATGAGTAAGGATGTGTTTTGTTAGATAGATTTAGAGTGTTTGTGTCGCTGACAATGAGTTAACTGTGTCAATAGTTCATACAACAAGATCATGAATATAAGGAAATAGAGAAAGGCACGTCCGTATTTAAAGGTTCTTAATTAAAGGTTATTTTGAAACGTAGACAAAAGTCAAAGAACGTGAAAAATCTACTGACAGGAACATGACTTCACTACCCTAGTTCATTAATTGTTATCTAAACGCAGTTTAGACAGGAGAAGAAATATATCGGTAATCTTCATGAGATTCTCGTTTGTCAGATGTCACTCGAATGACGCCCGGCACGAGACAAGGGCGAAGGGAACGATCGGAAATTCGAACGTTTTATTAATCCATCCGAGTCTTGTCGCACGCTTGGTAATATCGAACCGAGTAATCGACTTATTGTCAATTGCCCTCTGTCTTTCGACGGTGAGTCGGTAGGAAAAATTGATTCTCCTCGCGCGACACGCTCGTGCTCGCACGATTTCTCGGTTGTCGCTTCTATGCTTTCACAGAGTTGTGCCTGATATCGTGACGAAAGCTGCGAGAAAGTACCCGACTCCGCATTTATGCAAGAATAAATAGAGTCAATATGAAGAATTAAAATTATCCTTTGTCGATCTCATTCTAAAAATAACCGAATCTTGGTTTAAGAACATGCCGGGATTAATCTAATTAATCAACACTATGTTTCTTACTGACTCATCCTGTAAAATACGTCTGTCGTAATATTTACAAGATTACATTATGTGCGGCTATAAAATCCTGAAGATTTACCTGCCGACTGTAAATTATAGATGCACCTGTGAATAAACGCACGAAGCCTGTTGTAATCCTGAAATCCCGTGGGTGGCCATTCCGGCACAATACGTAAAACGGTCTAGAATTCCTGTTCTCGCACGCACTCGATCTTTGTCGATGTCTGCGTGAGAGAAACAGGTTACCGTTGGGTTTATAGGCGGGACGCGACGCTGTGAGCGAGTTTACACGGTGGATATCTATGTATGTTTTCGCGCGGATTCCGCCGGTAGTCGTTGATGGTGGCAAAGTAATAAGAAGCGGCTTAGCCGACAGATTGCCTGCTCGTCCCCGCGGCGCGTAATAGAGGCTTCTTTTCCTAACCCGACACGGCTTCCTCCGATCCTTACCTTCCTCAGAGACCAGAACCGATAAGAGCCACTCTCTTTCTCGCGAGAGTCGCGCCTGATGCTTGCCTATTCGCTACCTTCTCGTTTCTTAGCGAATTGCCGTAAAGATATTTTAACAGCGATCATGCCATGATCCGCTGAATTCTTTACTCTACGGATTGGGCAAATCCGAATCATTCTTTGTAGATTAGATCAGTTCTGTGTATATCCCATAGTAACAATGATAAACAATGAAAAATCGTGCTCGGTCCTATGATGACATTATTTCTTGACACGATCAGTAATTTATTTATTCCATTTACAAAAAGAATTCGAAAAATATGCAATCATTTTGCACGATAATTTGTTAACATTTCCCGTCGGTTCCCATTTATTCGAGACAAAAGCGGATTAAAAAATTAGCGCCTCGACCAGTAGAGCCGATAAATATTCGAGTCCCGGATCAAATGAAAGACGTTGGCTGGTGCCCATTGTCCAATCTACGATCCTTGTTCATTTTCGTTGTTCGGAGTCGTAGTCGCCGTTAGATTTCTCTCGGAAGGGTGGTCCCTCTTTGTTCGGTTCCCGTGGTCCTTTAATAACGGCCGCCGTGATTTATCGACAGCGGTGTTGGAAGAATGGTCCACTGCAGCTCCAGATTCGCAGATAGATGGACACGCTTGGGAACAGGTATAAGTACGTCGACCTCCGGCGATCGATTCCGTCCCGCGTGCCTAAAACGTCCACGGAGACCGTCTCAACGTTTTCATTTTGTCGAATATCCGATCGATTTCAATTTGCAGAAATTTATTACTTGAAGTTAAAACAAGAGCACAATCATCTCCTTCGCAGGTTATCTATAGAATAATCTAAAGGCACTATTTTCTTTTACCTATTATATTGATTTTTTGATAGCAAAATTATATTACTTTCATCTTTAAGCACGAAAACTATCCAAATTTTGTGCCGGTTAACGTTAGAATATATTAAATAGAATATTCGGAATGAGGCACAGTCTCAGTTTTATAACAGATTGCTTATTAATTAATTTATGGTATTTGTGTGGCAGTCGTATGACTGAGGGAGTTACAATAATGTTAATAAAATTATTCATTGTGAATCATGAAGCAATTAACATTTGTTAACGTGACTACATGAAATGATAATCGAGAGTTTGCTACGCGTCAAGGGACAGGGGTCGAGAATTGGGCGCGGACGCGAAGGGAGAGATTGTATCTGCGATACCGCGTGTTCGACACGCTGCGAAACACGTGTACCCGTGCAAGATCGAAGCGCATGCATCAGCATAGGCCATCGTCGTCGGGCATGCGCCTCGCGATTCACGAATCTTACTTTCAATACTTGCCCAATTTTTCGCTCGACGCGAAATTTAATGTTCGAAACATTTCCTCGCCGAAATCTGAATTGTGTTTACAAAAATTCTGTTGCATTAAATGTCGTTCTTTTTTTCAAGCGATTTTTTCATAAGCAATAAGCAAGTATTGTTTATAAGATCCAAGAATGAAATGTACCCACTACTATTAAGATTATATTAAATACGATGGACTTCGTTAATCATTAGTTGTGCAATGTGTACGTGCGATTTTATTACTATATTATTTAATGGAGGTCAAGCATCAATAGTTATGATAATGAAAAGCAGAAGAAGATGGAGTCAGAACGGATTTCAACAATAAGACACTATATCGCATAAGTAATAACGTTTCCCAAATAAAGAGCGATCGGAAGTTGGGCAAACAATAGTCTTAGCAAGATTGAATTTTTAACTTCTCTGAAATGTAGGTCTTTCTTTGTCGGATTCGATGCTCGTAGAAAAGTTGGCCGGCCGGTCGTTGATATTCGAAAATTCGCGCCACCGGAAATTGCGAGGAACGGCAGCGAAAGTTATCCGCGGCAAGGGGCACAATAAGTCGCGGCGGCATCGAATGGGATTGAAACTGGGACAGCGTAATCCCACCCCGAAAATCATTCGCGACCCTCTTGCCATAACAATGGCCGCACTCGGCTTCCGTTTCTCAACACATCATCTATTCTGCACTTACCCGCGATCCTCTCCCGATAAATGGACGCCTCCCTAGACTGTCGCCGCTCCTACGTCCCTTATTATACGGTTTAATTAACGACGTCGAACCTCGCACGCAATCTTGCATGCCTCTTCTTTTTTCTGCATTTCTTCAGTATTAAAAAGCATTTTTTACGTGCAATTCATTTGACTAAAAGACATTTTAAATTGGATTCGACTTAATACATTTTTATATTTGATGCGTATAATACACCATGTAATATACCGTTTCAATTTTTTGAAAATGGTTCACGTTAGATAGAAATTTCTATCATTAGTTAGCTTTCCATTTGTAGAGGATGCAGAATATTGTATCCTGTGAAAAATCTTCGGTTCATCCACGAATCGACTCGCGGGGTCAAGTGGCCTTGTTCTCGGTCTCCAGACTAACAGTATCTCCAATTAAGTGGAGGAGGCGGCTCGCCGGAGTCAATTCGCCGGCCGGAGGGTGGTGGCGCCGTGTTTAGAGGATCGGTGCGGCGCGGTGGAAAAAAGAATGGAAAGGGGTCGGCGGAGGCGTCGATTCGACGGCTCGGTTGGCAACGACGCGTGCCGATCTCCGGCCCTCGGTTCTTACGCCACTGGGATCGATATCCCGGGAGGCCAAACAGTAAACAGCCGGTTGGTCAGGACAGAGTCGGTGGTGGGGCTGCATAACATGGAGGCACCCGCTGCCTACACTATTCTCACTCCACCGCCCTAAACTCGAGGGTGGAAGAAGGCCGCCAGAAGAATGGACTTAACCCTTTGTCGAGATTCTGTAACATATTGAAAAATATAATGTGCAATCTAATGGGTCAGTGCTAAATTTCTTGCCTGATTTGAAATTATGATACTAAGTTTTACATTGTATGATAAAATCTTTTTATGTATTCCTGTTTTCTATTATTTTTTATATACACAGTTAGATTCTTTATTTTTAAATCGAACAGATCATTTGTCTAACTGCTTGGAGAGCAGAAGCACAGTCCAAATGTACGAATAGAGTATTTTTGATTACTTTTCCAACACGTATAACATAACATACCGTAAACTATATCTTTTATAAGAATAAGCATTTTTTAATAGTAAATTAATAATGATTATTATGCGAACTTCTAGTTTAATTGTTTTATTGTCCAAACAATTTCTGATTTGCGAACGAAGTATGGTCACTGTACTCGTATACTCTGAAAAAACGTGTAACCTAGCTTAACCTCTCCTAACGGTGTTGGGAGAACCGGAAACGAGTCGATGCGACGCGACGGTGTCGAAGGAAGAAAGCGGAAAGCCGTTTCGGGATGTATTCCCTTCTGCTCGGTCGTGCGTTGGTCGCGAGGGTTCGTGAAACGGTGGAGAGAGTCCGACAGTGGTGGGGGTGTTCCGTCGTCGAGTGGCAACTGGTAAAGGTTGCCAAGGATGGTTGATCTTCACGTGGGAACATGATCGTCAGAAAGAGACTTCTGCCTTCAAGTTTCTCATCAAAGAGGTACTCTTATATCCCTCGCGGTTCTTTTTTCTCCGCCGTTCGATTAAGCGGATCCTCTAACGTATTTTCAAATGTTCTTCAGTTCAGAAGAATATAAAAATATATTTTAATTGATAAATAATAATGATTTTAGTAGATTGATTGATTCAATTTTAATTATGACACGTTTATATTATGCGTTTTGTAAAAATTAGTGTGAGGAATCCAATGAAGCTAGAAGAAAATAAAGTAGTCGATTTAGTGGAGCGGTAAGACGAGAAGCGAGGATTGTGCGGTATACCAGCGTCAGTTGGAACACGGTCTAGTTAGCAGAGCGTAGTTTTCTGCATGGTTTACACGTGGAATGGACGGTGCAACGGGAAGAGATGATTTAGAAATTTGTTCTACATACTTATGCCGGTGTGAAACCAGAAACCTGACCTCTTGCTCCATTCTAATATCGATGTTTATTTTTCTGTGGCTTACGAGAAACGCATTAAATTGTCCTCTTCAGAATTGATCACAGCAGAATTAGAAACAGAAATTAACACAATTCCTGTCAAAATATATTAGACATTTTATAGTACGTACTTTTTTCCTATGCATAGAAATATGTTAGTCATTTTATATTCAGGTGACAATATGTCTGTCTTTCATCTATCTTTTTATTTTTACATTATGTAACTTTCTTTACATAGATTTTTATTCTATTCCGTTGATTGTTTCTCCGATTCGTACAATTCCCTAATGCTTGTTCCCTTCAGGATTCATGGATTCATTTAACCTTTTGACTCTTATAGCGTGAATTTTATTTTCATGAATTATTTAGAAAATTATTTAATAACAAGTATCGTTCATTAATTATCCAAAAAAAGTAATTTTTTACAAGTAAAATTTATGTCACAACGAACGTTATGTAATATTGATGTGGCAATTGTAATCTAGGAGTTTGTGGGGTCACTGATCACGAATCTGACATCAGAATTTTGTAATTAAAAATGGCAAAAAAGGTATATACATAGTGTATGCATTTCATAAATGTGTCTCTAAAAATTCGTGACTCAAAAGGTTATATTATCGTGACGAGGGTAAATACGAAATTCCTGTCAAATATTCATTAGTATAATTTGTAGATAGTTTTTTCAATATTTTTTTATGCACAGATTTTTATCTCGTTTTCTCTGAGTGTTTATTCTTCCGAGTTGTAAAAAAAAAGCGATTGACGAACGAGAGCGGTCTAAGCGGCGACGCGTAGGCGATCGACTCTGCGTTTTCCTTCGCCCTCTTGAACGTTCGAGGGTTCGAGCTGCTCGGCTTACCTTCACGCACACCCGTTTTCCAATCCCTGTTTTTTCTCTGTGGTAGCTCGAACCTGCCTTTCAGCATCTTCCAGCTCGGTCCTCTCGCGCGTTCTATTTCTATTTTTTTTTCTCTCTTTTCTTCGTCGAGCCCCCTGCAATCGTTCCTACCCTTCCAACGATTTTCCGTGACGGCTTTATTGTGCCTCGCGTGAATTTATCGACTCCAAGCACCTCGCAATTATTTAAACGACGATATTTCTATTAGCACCATTTAATCATAATTTAATAGTTTAATCTAGATTTCCGTAATTCTTTTTCATGTTGCTATTTCTATATATTCTCACTTTGTTTATCACAGTATGTATAAATATACTTATTGGTAGACTGAGGAGTTTCATGCAAGATGAAACTTACTGGACATCAAATTGAAAAATGAAGTTTAGTAAGAATGCTTTTTTAATTTTTTAACATCACTGCATGAACTTTTCTATTTTTGTATATTATATGTATTATATCTATTTTTTTATATTATATTATTTAAACATTGCAATATACAATCGCGCATTCAATTTTAATATACATATTGAATACATTGATCCTCCTGATAAAAAACATATAACAATACGTTCTTGATTCTGAAAGAGCCAGAATGAAATGTCGTCCATCCTACTTTTTCGTTTTCCTATCATGCATGGATATTGTACGTACGATTTCAAACGCAACGGAGATTACCAAAGGATTTTTTCCATGCGAATGCGCAGTTTGTCTTAAGTGTGCACTTTTTTGCGAGATCTATTCGTTCCGTACGTTCGATGATCGGCTTCCCGATCCTCGATCTCTCTGGTGATACTTTCCGGAGCGTGAAAAATGCAGAACGTTTATTTGGCAAGCGAGAATACTCGGATTAATCGCGCTTGTATCGATGCACATTTCTCCATTCTTTGTGTGAATTTATATGTATATTTTCATATTCTTCTATACTTAATAATTAGACCACGGATTTTTTAGCATTTATAAGAAACATAAATATGCTGAATTTGGAACAATGTATTCAGTAGGTAAAGCTAATAACAATTAAACTGAGCCAGTTCGGGTTTGTAATTTTCCATAATTTTCCCTAATATTCTTATATTAACCACTTGCCGTACCTTAGCCTGGAAAGCCTGGTGCACTCTTAGGTCGTTTCTCGTCGCTTTTTATGCTTTTTGTAACTTTGTATATTCTCGTTGAACATGAGATTATAATCACGAGTCTGGTTCGTGATATCCACGTTTGACATGAAATTCTGATCACGAGTTTTATTCGGGATATTCATGTTTGGTACAGAAGTCTGATCACGAGTCAGACTCGTTAAAGTACGGCAAGGGGTCAACACGTGAAACAGAGTATTAAAGAAAAAATTAATAAGTAGTAATTAGTGATACCAAGAAAAAATGGAACACATTTCCTGCCTTAAATCATATTTATAAGGAATAAAAATTGTTATTCTATTATTTTTACATTAGTACTGCGTTTTTCCCATCGCATTTGTAATTCCATAAAAATCCGATCCGTTTAAGATTAAAATACATGCATGATTTTCATTTTGAAAATTTGTATAAAACGTTCGTTTGTTCACCGATATGTATAGGCCAGGAACGATTCCTCGAGATGAGTCGCTCTCGCGAGTTTTTATTACGCTTGTTCCATATTTTCTGCTCACCCCCTTTCGTTCCACCTCTTTCCGTCCCTTTCCTACCCTCTCCGCTTTCGAAATGATCTTCTCACTCTACCGTATATACACTGCCGCTCAAAAGTATGCGAGCACCAACCATTTTTTGTACTGTATTGGAATCTATGTATCTTGTGTTTTAATTATCGCTTTTACTATATGTATAAATAAGATCTTGCAATACCTTTTTGTCAAATAATTTATTAATACATAAGAGAAATGGTATACCCAATTTTAATTCAAGTAATTCCCTTTGATAATCGACAACTTCTCGCTGCCTTCCAGAAAGGAATCCAATCCCTCGTGTGATTAAAGGCTCAGTTTATTTCACGAAGTGCTGGGAAGTTTTATACCTTTATGACAATACAAGGGCGCATTTTGCCACGGGAGAAACAAGTAACTCTTGATCTAGAATGGGAGGACCCACCACACCCAGCCTGATCTCCTGACATCGTACCAACTGATTATCTTTTCCAGTCCATGTAGTCCATGTAGCTTAGAGTTTCGGTCATTCATCTCGCGAATGAAGGGAAACTTAAAATTTGAATAGATTAATATATGATTTCGAAAGAGACAAGCCATTGGTTCCCTGCTTGAGAAATGACAAGAAGTTGTACATTTCAAAGAAAATTACTTTAATTAAAATTGAGTGTACCATTTCTTATATATTAATAAATTATCTGACAAAAAAACTGTAAGAATTTATTTATACAGCCAATAAAAGCGATAATTAAAATACAGGCTACTTGGATGAGGACATACGACATTTACTTTATTGATAAGACGTTTAATGAGATAAGCAGATATAATTTCCAAGGCAATATGAAATAAAATACATAAAACTGAATATAATTTTTTGCATCTTTTAAATAGTTTGATTACAACCAAGTAAGTGTCCACATACTTTTGAGCGGCAGTGTAGCTTCGCCTCTCGTTTCTCCTGTACGCTTTATCTCTGTTCATCCCTGGCCAACGTTCTCATTCCGCGGCTGTTTCACTCTCGCCTATCGCCACTCCTCGTATCTCTCTCCCTCGTTCTCTCGCGCTGCTCTCTGGCTCCACACCTCCGCTTAATAATACACACCAGCCAGCCAGCCGCTACTACAACAGCACACCAGCGGCACCGACAGTATGGCATACCACTTTATTGATCTTCTTTCCCCGCTTTCACAGGTTTCAACCCGAATTTTCCACCACTTTATGCAAGCGTCACCCTCCTGCCCGTTTATACCTAGGCGCCCAGCCTCCTCTTGGATTCATCCCTAGAGCGTCGATAAATCGAACGAGAAAACGCGCGAGGAACCAATCGAATTCTCCCAGAAAATCGGCCAGATGTTCTTAAACTGACATTTCTCAGTTACGATTCAAATTGTCGTAGGTTTAAACTTAGGGTATTAGAAAATAAAGAAAAACTGACTAGAAATAATTCAAGAGATAAGTTGATTGCGGTAAAAAGCTAAACATTGTTAAAAGCAACAATGGATACTAAACATATTAGGATATTAGGGCATATATAATTCTAATATAAATTCATCATGTTAAAAAAACAATTTTTTATCTTGTCAATTATTAATTACATTTTATTGAAGAATAGAACTCTTTGAAAGGACTTTTATTATTTTTGAGTAGCTAAGATTAAGATTAGATGATTCTGCATTTTCTTTTATTAACTAGAATTAGTAACTTTATTTTTAAACGCTTTTAGAGAAGGGCTATTTTCAAATTTGTTTTTAAACTATAACTCTTGGGTCAAATAAAAAACACAAATGTCACAAAAGCAATTTTGAACAAGAGAAGAAAGAAAAGTTAAAAAATGCAATAGAACAAAAAATAAATTATCAAACAAACGCTAGTACATGTTCATTCTTTTCATTCAAAATGAAATGTAAATTCGATTTCAATATGCAGTTTTTTTCTTTATTCTAGAGAACAGAGAGAAATAAGTGTGATATACCTAACTCAAATCTAAAAGTATCAAAGTAATCGTAAATCGATCAAAAACATGGATTGTTCAATGTGATCGTAATCTGTATCTTCCATTTAACATCATTTATTCGGATTAATTAGCATCCATGTGACCTTAACGAGTCCGTCGACATCTCTGGCATAAGCACAAGGCGAGAGATAAAACTAGGGAAGATACACCGGTGGCCTGGTTTCTCGGGCTTGGGATCATGGAAGATGTTCTCCTCAGGCTGAGTGTAAACACTGTTGCTTGCGCGGATCCTCCCCTCCTGTCCATTCTCGAGGCGTCTTCTCCCTTTTTCACAGATTTCCCCTTCGTCCCGATTGTTACCATTCCTGCCTTTAGCTGCTGAATGAGCAATAGCTATCGGGCAATCGTGTAAAGAAATCTCGGTTAAGAGAACGTTCGGCTAAACTTTGTTTTAGAGCACCCAATCCCTTCCTTAACTTTTCTGGCATAATTACAAAAATTTTAGAGAATGGTCCCTGGAATGAAATTCAATTGGTCTTTGTATCCAAACACAAAGGATATGGTGTGTTGTACATTACGTTTGCTTTACCCCTTCCACATACTCATGATTCTGCATTTTCTTTTATTAACTAGAATTAGTAACTTTATTTTTAAACGCTTTTAGAGAAGGGCTATTTTCAAATTTGTTTTTAAACTATAACTCTTGGGTCAAATAAAAAACACAAATGTCACAAAAGCAATTTTGAACAAGAGAAGAAAGAAAAGTTAAAAAATGCAATAGAACAAAAAATAAATTATCAAACAAACGCTAGTACATGTTCATTCTTTTCATTCAAAATGAAATGTAAATTCGATTTCAATATGCAGTTTTTTTCTTTATTCTAGAGAACAGAGAGAAATAAGTGTGATATACCTAACTCAAATCTAAAAGTATCAAAGTAATCGTAAATCGATCAAAAACATGGATTGTTCAATGTGATCGTAATCTGTATCTTCCATTTAACATCATTTATTCGGATTAATTAGCATCCATGTGACCTTAACGAGTCCGTCGACATCTCTGGCATAAGCACAAGGCGAGAGATAAAACTAGGGAAGATACACCGGTGGCCTGGTTTCTCGGGCTTGGGATCATGGAAGATGTTCTCCTCAGGCTGAGTGTAAACACTGTTGCTTGCGCGGATCCTCCCCTCCTGTCCATTCTCGAGGCGTCTTCTCCCTTTTTCACAGATTTCCCCTTCGTCCCGATTGTTACCATTCCTGCCTTTAGCTGCTGAATGAGCAATAGCTATCGGGCAATCGTGTAAAGAAATCTCGGTTAAGAGAACGTTCGGCTAAACTTTGTTTTAGAGCACCCAATCCCTTCCTTAACTTTTCTGGCATAATTACAAAAATTTTAGAGAATGGTCCCTGGAATGAAATTCAATTGGTCTTTGTATCCAAACACAAAGGATATGGTGTGTTGTACATTACGTTTGCTTTACCCCTTCCACATACTCTATTTAAAGTTTTCTTACGTTCTCATTACATACGTCACACAATATTTTATTATTATTCGTTTTGCCCCCCTAGGGGAAACTAACATAAGCCTGAACTGACTCAGTTTACTTAGACTATGTGAAATTTTTCTGTTTCAGGTAAGTGTATCCCAGGTGTACATTTCGAACTTAAGGAATTTCGGGATGAGCCAAGAGAGGTTTTCTTATCTCGAACGAGTGAATTGATTCATTTTTATCGTAAACTCTCTCACCGAAGGGGTATGTATCTCATTGACGGACAATTCGATGGGTTATTTCCACGGAATTTCATTTACCGAGAACGGATCTGTTTAGCCGGTCGATGAGCATGATTCAATTATGTGGATGCGCGATACCGAGCCGCCTCAAAAGGAGAGAGGGGCGAGGATGGGGGGGGGGAGCATAGTTGTACAAACACGCCATCGGTTCGCGCACACTTCTAAGGCTCTAATGAAAACAAGTAGGTAGTAGATGTCATTCCACGGCAGTGATTCTCATTAATAGCCGAGCGAACCATGTAATTAACTGCGCTCCGTCGTCCACCGATATAAATAAGCTGACGCACAGTTTCTAGAGACTAGATACAAGCTGCCAATTAGATAATGCAAACCGTTGCTAGGGCCTTGTGGAAATTGTTATTATCCGTTACGAAATAAATGAAACGTTCCTCTTCTGGTCTCAGGGAATGCGTTTTTTAAATTTTATATTAACGTTCGTAAATCTTATAGCACATTGGAAAATACATTGTTGAATAAAATATCGTAAGAATGTACTTGACAACAAAGTGGACTTATGATATTCAATAGTCGTGTCAAAAAAACGTTGTATAATTATAAACACCACATAATTATAAAAGTGTTAATTTATTTAATAAGATCACAATTGTAGTACAAATATTTTAGAATCGAGACATATAATCCACATATTAATATAAAATGACAATTAATTTCGTTTTATGTAGATATCAGGTTACTTGGATGTAATTTCTGCTTGTCGGAAAGGTGGAAAAAGTATTTTTGAGACAGCTTGCACGTCGTACGCACGTAACCTGGTAATGTTATATGAAACCATTTGCGAACACGCGTATGCAACCGTCGTATCGCGCAAAAGGGTTAAACAAACGAAGCCTGAAAAAGGAGGCAGCGAGAAGTAACCGGAATAACTGCGAAAACATTTTTCCGTTCCCCTCTGTGTGGAAGCATTCGGCGCTAACGAGCCAACCGTTCCGTACGGTTCGTCGCAAAAAGCCTCTTAAGGTTGACAAATTTCAATTACGCGCGCGGCTCGTCGTCGCTGTGCAAGCGCGCGCACCGCGCCGATTTATCTCGAGGCGTGCGCGCGCGCGCCGGTTCCAACGAAACCTGTCGTCAGCGAATTCCTCAGCGTGGAACAAAGAGAATAAGCTGAACCGAGATCTGTTACGCGAGAGCAACCGGTGCATAACCGAGAAGTAAAAGCGTCAAAGGGGTTCTACCAACGATGTCTTCCCGTGCACGAGAAACCATCACCGAATTCCCGTTTGTTTCAAACGAACCGCGCCATTTTTAATAATCCAGGATGGAACAAATGTGCACGGCTGATGAATACGTGTACGTAATGATATCATGCGTAATGCTAGAGTATAACGCGTTTTGAAAGAACTATTTGATATAATTCAGTGCCCTCAGTTTTGAAGCTTGGTAAGAATTAGGCTTTCAGATTTCATCCACTTATAGAATAGTTGAATATGCAGAACATACAGTATATACGTCTAAGAAGAACCTGATATAAATTTTTATTTGTATAGCTTTAATCAAATTTTTATGTCATTCCTAAACTATTGGAAATATAAAACAAGATTATGAGAGAATAACTCAAATTTTGATTATGTACATGTACGTACATAATATTCTAGATAAAAGTATAGTGCAATATGATATATTATAGTACGGTTGGCAACCCTATGGCCGGGTGACAAATCATGAGGAGAGAAAAAGCAGGGAGAAGGTGGAAAGAAAACAGGAGAGAGAAAGGATAGAGGGAGACAGTGATCTCGCAAATCAGTAGGAAGACGACATCGACCTCTCCCCCTCTCTCCTCTCGTTTTCCTCTCTTTCCACCCGCGGAATCCTTTCTTCTGTGTGCGCATTGTGCAGATAATGCCATGCCGGGTTCCTCCACCGTGGGCGAAAACGAGCCAGCGGATACCGCGAAAGTGTAGGAACAAAAAAAGGGAAGCACGATCGGTATTCTCCACTCCCGTTTTCCTTCCATCTTCGTCGCCTCCCTCTTCTTTCGTATTTTCGAAAATAGTCTAATCTAAAAATATGCCCGGCTGATGGCGAGAACACTCTTCCGTCCAACGGTTTAATGATTATAAAAATCTTTTTCGATGCGCGGTAGATTACCGGGTTATTGGCATCTGGGAACTTTTAATAACTCGGGGTTAATTAAATTTACTGGAAGATCGTCTCACTCGCGGTGAACAGAACTATAAAATATTAATTCCCCGTTACGGCATGGAAAAATCTCGAGAATGCAATGAAGCATGATTAGTACATAAATAGATTTATTTGATTAAATAAAAT
>NW_017176396.1:175069-195172 GCF_001652005.2 Ceratina calcarata | reverse complement strand
TATCTTAAACAAGTATGATTTTATTGGAACAATTTATGATCCTCTCATATACGATTATTGATACAATTTACTCCATACGTTTTAGTATATTATTTATTACATGATTTACTATATATGTTTTATTATATAATTTAGTATATGGTTAATTTTTAATGGTGTAACGGCTGTATTGAACGATACGCAACGACGACACAGTACGAGGGTACGCTACAAGTGGATACGCACCTTAAACGTGGGCGAGTATGAATCGCGCAGGTGATGCCACGATACAAGACCCGTCTTTATGATACCGTGTCGGACATTTAATTACACACGGCGAGCTCACGATATTCGTGTAACGATCGCACGCGACATCCGTGTTGTTAATATCGCCGCTCGTACCGAAGATGCATATCGGCGAGCCGACATTAAGCGGGAAAACGTTACAGTCCGGCGAAATCTCTGATCTTTAATCATCGCGTTTGGCTCGCGCACCGGAGCACGTGCTATCGCGAACGAGAATGTCGCCGCACTTGATCTTAACGATCCAACCCTCGTTTCCCAACTCAATTTGTTCCTCGCGTGTCAAATTGACAAGCGTTTCTATTTACATACTAACCGATGAGAGTTTTTTAATCAATTTTCTCAAGTTACAGTATTCTCTTCGATAAATGTGAAACTGCACGTTAAACTTTTATCGTTACAACTAAGAATTGTTTCATGAATCCAGTGAAACGATTAACGTAGTTTCGCGATGATTCCGATTAATTTAATATGATGCAATATCTATACGAGAGGATATTAATGTAATATGAAGTATTGTTTATGCCTTAATTCTTTATACAATTTTTCCGAGTCCAATTATTTTCATGGAAGGAATAAAGGTACTGTATTTTATTTCTCAAAAGGATGTTTTGCACATTTATTTACAGTGGCGTGCGCAGAAGTGCGAGCTCGTGATTAAAATAATTATAAACATGTAATGAAATTACAATTCTGTCAGACGCAGTATATATTTAATTATTCAACGAACAGAAAGTTTTTTAATTACAAAAAGGAATAAGATGAGAAAAAGATAAATTAAAACTGAAGTTAACTGATGAATTAGATAGGCGAAAGAAGAACAGACGGAAGAAATTATATTAGTAACACAAATGTATGTATAAAATGTATAAATAAGTTTTTACGCAATCTCACTTAATATTTTAGTAGAATTCCCAGCAAGAAAGTCAATGCTTTCAATATTGTCTCTTTTTATCATACTTCATTTTATTTCATTATCTACTTACAGTGTTAGGTGTCAAATCAAATTTAAGACATTAATACTGTATTCATACTTCAACATCGTTCGAATAACCATACAGAATGTCTAATAAGAAGGATAGTATGACAATACAATTATTTCAAAGATTAGTATAAACCATTGACTCTGACTTCGAGTATGTTTGGCGCGAAATTTGGAGTTGGGTTGAGCATCACTGGGCCTGTAATAAGTGTAAGCGTAGCGAGAGATACTGATGCGTCGTCGCTCGTTCTCGTTCCGTTCTCGTCGAATCTCGGCGCGGCGCACTGTGAAACCGTGATGACGCAACAACCAAGTGACGGCGGAGGTTGTGGTGCCGACGTGCCGCGAATGCGCCTGTCTAAAAGTCTGCTGCACTCACGGTACTCGCTTTTAAATCGCCCTCGCAAACTTGACGTTGTCTCAATCTTTAAAGGATCTTCAATCAATGATCGTAAAAAAGCATTGGACAAAACTTTTGTCATACTAATTCATATCCGTTAAACTTCATTTTTGGGCACCAGTTAATTCTGGTTGTAGCAATTTTAATAAATATTTTTAAGTAACTGCATTCGAAATAGGGGTAAATTCAACATAAACAGGGGAGAAAATGGCTATTTTGGAAAACCAATAAATGTATAGGGCAAACAGATGAAATAAAGCAGGCCTCTTAACTGAAAGACGTATGGTCAGCGTAATTATGATAGTCGCGTTGCGGTACAGTTACCGTTGGAAGAACGGTGAGGTTCTGTGGGTAATCGGTCGAATTAAAACACGGGCAGAGAGACAGAGCACCCATCGGAACGATTGGAGCGCGGAGTCGACGTCGCGTCAGGACCGAGTGTAGCCGAACGCGTGCGGCGTGTCGTCGTCGCAGAACGGGACGGTACGGCACGAGTTCGGACGACGACGCGACGCGACACGACACGACGCGAAACGGGACGAGCAGCGGGGCGGGGAGACGAACCAAGGCGAGGCCACTCGAACTGAGCCGAACTCGAACGGAATCGAGTCGAGAGAGTCAGTGGCTGGCGACTCCTCGGGGCGTCTGGTTCGCTGTATGGGGTTTGTTGTTCTTTCGCGCTCCCTGCAAACCACGTGCGCGCAGCTCCGTGACAGCTTCGCGTCCGTACTACGTGACGCTAGTTGCCGAAGCGTCGCGCGTCTCGCTGGATGAATCGGAGAATAATTTTATGGTCTTCCTCACCCGAGTGCAGTGTAAACGCGTACTAAGGCTGACATTGAAACTTAAAAGTGATATCGCAGAAGCGACAAAATGTATATTGTAGCTAGGAAAAATTTTGTTCTAGTTAGACTTCGTTAATATTCCTCGACTGGAGGCGAGTCGCCGATAAGGAGTATAAGAACGCGTACCGTTTCTAAGATTCGTGGATACTTATTACAAAGCTGGGAATTTGTCACTCGGTGACTTGGCTCCGTGCCCTCGACGGTTATCGCAGCCGAGACTTTCGTTAGCAACTCTTATCGGGCTTACGAGAATAACCTGACTGCGTAGCGTAAATATTATGACTGCGGGAATCTTCGAATCGTGCGACGAGTTAAAATTACGATGTCCCGCTGATCGCGTTTCGAGTCGTTGCCAGCCGCGGATACGAATTGCTTCAAGGACGCGAGCTTCTTCGAAACAGCTGATCAAAAACGAAAAGCAAGACAATCGAAAAATTAAACGATTACTGCTAGCGTGTGATCGAGAGCAAAATGGACCATGGCGAATTAATCGCGAAACAGCAAGAAACGGAATAATAACGACGGGAAGAAGGAAAGGAAGAAGAGAATAATAATGGTCGAAGAAACTTGTACCTGGTATCATTCGCGAAGCGACTTAACCACTGCGGCGAAGTAGAAGAGAAATAGGGAGGACGGTTGGCAGGATAGAACGAAAAAGTGGCACGAATAAAAATAGAGGAACGAGCTGAGACGGACGAGAGAGAACGAAGTCAGGAAAGAACGATCCGTTAGGAGGGCGAGGGAAGGGAACGAGATTTCTGGGCACGCGCACTCCACCTGCTAGCGTGTAGTGGCACGCGCCATACACCCACCCTCTCCGCCTGGCCGTCGACGTTCCGTTCTACCTCCCCGCCTCTTTTCCCCCTTCGGCGTTACCTACCGTTCTACCGATTCCCCCTCGGAACCCCACCCCTGGCACCCGATCTCCCCTCATTCCACGGGTGCCTCCTCCCGCAGGAATCCCCTCCCATGCACACGCGTGCCGCGGCTCGGGACGCGCGGGACTCGGGAGTCAATCGCTCGCGGACTTCGATAGGATGAGCAACACGAAGAGGTCCTTGCTCTTTCTCCTCTCTCCTGTGCAGCTTTCCGCGTTCCACCGGCCTTCTCTTCTCTTTCTTTGTCTTCGACTATCCCTCTTCTTTGGTCAAGGCAAATCTCGACAGGATCTAAAATTAAAGTAGTTTTCCTGCTAAATTGCTAATATTCAGAGTATCGAAAGAAAGAACAATACAGATAGAATTTGTCGTTAAGCATCGACAACGCTGCGTGGCTCGCCTCGGGATCGAAGCTCGAGCATTCTCAAGGAAGTTTGAATTTAGGTGAATCCTCGCGACATCGCAACAGGAGCGAGTCGCCGGCCGATGTTCGCGTATGAAAGAACCCGGTCGCCTTCCACCTCTTCCTCTTCTTTCCGGCGTTCGTCAACCGCCAGGGGGGCGACGTGCACCTCGATCGGTGCATTGTAAGCAAAGAGAACAAAGGGACGAAGACGGGGACGACGACGAGGACGAGGAAGAGAAACGAGTGGCGAGGAGAAGAAGAAGGAACGAGATAAAGAGTGGGGGAGCTGACGCGTGCTACTACCGCCGTTACTTCCATCGAAACAAAAATAGTCCAGTCTCTCCGCGGCGAAGAACCGACAAAAAGGGAAGCAAAAGATAGCCGAGAGAAAGAGTAGGAACGGAGTTATCGTAATACGTGCGAAGCACACGTGCGACGCGTTCACAGAGGTTACAAGATACACAGGCTTCAGTTCGAGTGCAACTTTTGCATAGAGTGTGACCAGTGCGCGAAGATGGCACACGCTTTTAAGATAAAGATTCGTCACGATCAAAAATAAAGCAGATATTTCGGTGTGACCGATCAGACAGAAGAAAAAGCAGAAATTTTATTCGGCATCGAGACTTGACTTTCCCTGCTCTGAAACGAGATCTGTCTCTTTCTTCGTCCATAGGTGAAGAGAGAAAGAGAGCGAGTGCATGGTGTGATCAGCTGTTCGTGCGTGCTCTCCCGCTCGTTCCGCAGGAATTCTCGAATTCGTACGATCCGATTGATTGAATTAGTTCGCGGAGGTTCTTGTCCCCGTACGCTCGTCAAGTCAACATTCTCGAACCACCTGTTGACGATTTACGAGGGAAAATCGAATCGACGTGATTCCAAGAAAGTTCCAAGGTTAATCTCCATCTAACAATCGTAATTGTCGATTCAATATTGTCATCGTGACGTTGTGGGAAATAAGCGAACACCCACCTTTCTTACCAATCCATGCAGTGACAAGGACCGGAAACGAGTCGAGAAAACCTAACCCCTAAAATGTGTTCGTGGAGATATTGCGGAAACAGTGTGAAATCGACACGGACGCGTGTGTTACCCTTCGAAAAACATTAAGAGAATAATTTCCGAGAGTGCACGACTAGTGGTAAATAAAAATGCGAGCGGCGAGACGAGTGTTTTTCGAAGCGAGCGTTATCTATTAATACGTACGTTATCTGTCAGTCGCATCGGAGGCGACGGAGACGGAACACCAGGGTGAAAGGAGGAAAGAGAGAGGTTAGAGGTCACGGAACCGATATGCGGCACGCAAACTCGTTTCGAGTAGCAGCGAATTTCGGCCCGCGGATTCGAGCGGACTCGCGTGGTCGTCGTCGTCGTCACGGCGCAAAACGGTGGTGATATGCCGGTCAGGGGACACGGGAGCGAAGATTCTATTCCCGGCGTCTTTTTCTCGCTGGTTGCGTGACGTTCGACGTTGCCGTCGAGAGTATTATAACAACGTTCTCGACTCGGCCTCGTTCGCTGGTCGAAGTGATGAAGGAAGGGCATTACGATTATCATACGGGCATCGAAGCGTTGTGTACAGTTACATGTAACATAAGAAAGCAGGGAAGAAATTTTGCTGTAAAGTTCGCGTTTCTGAAGTGTTAAAGACAGAGGTGTATCCTTCCTCAAACAATTTGAGATGAGTCGCATGCTGTAAACCGCGAGGAAAGACAAGAAAAATACAGTTTGTCGTAAAGTGTTAAAAACAAGGGGTACTCTTTATAATACAATGAGTCGACTAAATGTTTCTGTGACGTGATAATCGCACGCGAGAAAAAGTTTGCTCGGATCGTACTTATCGAAGGACATGTTAAATGTTGTGAAGTGTTTAAGACAAGGGGTGTACCCTCCCCGAAAGATTTAGGATGAGTCAAGTGCTGTAAAGTTCTAAAGGCAAGATAAGGGGTGTGCAGTCGTGTACATTTTTCCAAACAATATATAGTAGAATGAGTCGAAGAAGTGTTTTTGCGTGACTCTTGACAAAAGTTTAACCGAACGGTGTTTATCGATCGTGTATTCGACTTGGTTACACGCGAGAGAAGTCGGCGGTGGTGGGAAAGCGCGGAAGACGCGACGGAAAGAGAAAGTACGCACGCCGGCTGGTGGTTTGCAAAATGATTTTCAAGTTTCGTTGAGAGAATCGATGAAAGAAAACATGGATCAGTAACGGCGCATCTGTGTATCATCGTACCGAGAGAGAATAGTTAGTGTATTAGTGAGAATCGTTTAATTAACGAGGAGAAGATCGGCGAAGGGGCATGGTGGGCTCCCACCAACCAGGGCCACAGGCCCGGGTGGCCCCCCTGTAACGAGGATACTTCTCACTATCGTGCACCATTAAACTACCTGGAATGATGGTATGTTCATTTTAAAACTCGTACGTAATCTAATGGTATTTGTAGCATTGTAGAGTAATGGTAAAAGTATTTGGTTATGAAAGTCAGAAGTTCAATTAGATAACCACAGATACTAGAAATTTATGTACATCTTTTTAAAAGCTTGACTTAATAGTAGAATTTTAATTCTTAATTCTACTATCAATAGAACTCAGCAGATGAATAATTGCGTGAAATTTTCTAATATCCTTTTTATTACATATAATGATACAAAAATGTAATGGTATTTATTCCTACGCATACTAATATAAAATTCCCATAGACAGCTCAATATTCTGATAATTCTCAATATTCTGTTAATTTAAACATCGTAAATCGGCATGTACCCTGTTTTGTTATTTGATCACAAACAAAACTGGATTTGCAATTAATTTTAGTCCAAGCGTTAAAAGTTAATAAATATCGGTCGTTCCATTTAAACTGGGGATTAAACGACAACGCGTTAATAATTTGGAGTTGGCGTCAAAGGGTTTGGGTGAAAAAAAATCAACGACAGGTTTTCCGAGTCGGTGTCCAACGGCAACACGGAGATAAAGGGTATCGATTCCTGAATTTTTTTGTTTATCTCCTGTGTCTGCTGGTAACTCGAAGCGCGCACGAAATGTCACCAGATAACGAAAGTTCCGGTACGATAAAAATGATTCAAACCTTCCCCAAAAATCGACGAAAAATCGAACGTAACTCGCCGTCGCGTTTTCGCACCCTTTTTAGCCGATTATGTATTGTATGTGGGCTACGAGTCCTCCCGTAATGTTACGGTAGGCCACTTGTTTTTTTAATGGCAAGTGAAAAATAAGGCTTTGATTGGTATATACAACTTGTTGTCCTAAATACTAAGTCGAGCCTGATTACTGTCCATGACCAGCCAATTCTGACTGACGCCCCGGATCGCGAACCGGTGATTAGTGCAACGGAACCTGGGACAGGGAAATGCGGAATGTCCGCTCGCGCTTCATGCCCCTATTATCGGTCGTCCGACCGCTAGAAGCCGTTAGACGGCGGCCAATCTATTGTTCTACGTGTGTGCATGCGATCTTGACGTTCCAAGAGCGAAGCCAATGGCCTTCCTACTGATCTTATCTTGGATTTTCTAAATGCGAATGTAGATTGGAATAAGCCCTATTGCTATCGATTTGAATTGGATAAAATTCGAAAGAAATATTTAGGATCTAGTTAAGTAAGTTTCAAAGTATCATAAAGATAGCTTAACGATTTTCATGAGTTAATTAAAAGAGATAAGCACTATAAAATTTTTAATATACTCTTATCGACTAAAATTGCTATAATATTGATTTTACAAATTGAAATTAAACGAAACTTGAAAGGATTATTCAAAAAGGACCTGTACATGTATCTCTGAAGTTAATATCGTGTAAAGCAAACGGCGATTAGTCGATTTCTCGGTAAAGGTAGCCGTCTGTTTCATGACGGAGAGGGTTGGTCGATTTGTCGTCACGCGCGCGACGAGGCGTCCCGATTCCGACGTGTCATAACAGGGGAACGAGCCGCTTCGCTCTCGGGTGGCCGGCTCATGGCTGCGCCACGGAATTATTTATACCGCTTGATTACACGCGTTGCGCCGTGCCGGGCCGAGTCGCGCCGAGCGGAGCCACGGAAACAGCCGAAACTCTGTTCTATAGCCTGTCGTGCGCCGTATCGCTCTATCGAGCATCGACGCGAGGAATCCCGGCATGCTTCAACCATCTTCGCGATATGGAACGTACGATAAAGACCTGCTTCACACCAATAATCTAGTCTGTCATAAGTTCGAATTATATCATACCTTATGGATTTTGGATAATGGATTTGATCCAACATATTTTGATCGCAAGTATAGTCGTTATAAGTAGGGAACATACATATAGAGTATCTGCTCTAAGGAAACATAGGCATATGAGAATAATCGGAGCGCCCAAGTGAGAGACTTTGGCCCAGGTAATTAAGAAAAAGAAAATGAGTGCGAGAATTTCTTCTTTTTCTATTAAGAGGGAGGTATAGGAATGGGGTGACTCTATGTAAACAAATAAGTTGAAAATATAGAACAAAATTTTTTCATTTGAAATTTTATTTTTAAGAAAATCGGCTTTGAGAACCTACTGGATATACGTAATCTCGTCCAAGTCTCAATTTAATGGATTTTATTATGGATTGTGTCTTTGAAAAATCACTACTGTAATTGCAATTTTAACATTGCAAAGTAACATTCCAAGGAACATACGCAAAGAAGTAAAAAGACACAATTATGTATGCATAATCATAAATAACATTTCCGACAAGATGATAATAAAATTTAATAGTAAGCTCTTTTTCATATCGAACCAACGCAGATTCCATTCGCGTAAATGAAGAGTACAAATTGGATAATTGTTATACTATAGAGTTGTTTAATAATATTACACACATCCTATTAAATTTATCTAGAAGAAAACAATCACTAATACCATTAACTATTTTATGTCGTGAAACTAGCCTACGTCTATCGCGCGTCTTTCTAACTCGTTGATCTCTCCGAAGCGGAGGATTCGAATAAACCGGAAACGTCTGACCGCCGTAACTGTATTGCACTGCGCACAATCATCATAGTTGTTTGTATTGAAATTGCGGTGCTTGTCTCTTAGAGCATAATAGGGACGTATTTATTACACCGTGACTTCGTACGTACACCGATGCAAAATTATTCAATGAAAATGCGGTTTTCTTAGAAACTATGAAATTCAATTTTCTATTCAGAATATTATTTTATAACAAACTGCATCAACAGTAAATTTGTACTCAAATACATATACAAAAATAGAAATATAGTAAATATAGTATACAAAAAGTGTCATTAGACTTGTTAATACATTCTGATCTATTTTGTTACCAGTAATCAATGAATATATTTTCAACAGTTTTTACGACACAGTCTTTGCATCGCCAGCTACTAAACAGTAGTACTAAATGACGAAATAGTTGCGTTAATTATTTTAAATATGTTAAACATAATCTGTATCTAAAAGAAATTGATCAACTTTGATTTTCAAATGAATCTTAGATTCGCTTATCAGTTTTAAGAAGTATATTAATCGTCCACGTCCTTGACGGATTGTGTTTCATTCAACACATGTGTAGTTCGCTAGATTACAATCATTTCTTTTGCGTTAAACTTTTTTTCTTAACAGTATAGATTATATACATGTATATCGAAATGTAAATTACAGTTCACAGGTGAAAATATACATACAATATACATACTCACAACAATTGTGTTACTGTGTGAACAAGTTACGAACGCAAGAAGTAACAAGTCTCGTTTGTGACAAAATGAAACTGCAATTGCAAGGGTCCATAATTACTTAAATTGAACTAAGAATATTTGGACATTTACGGGCACGAGGGGATCGGTTCTTAGTCGCTCCAATTCGCGAACCAGTAATAAACCTGTTTGCCCGCTGCGGTGTAATTTATTTTAGAAACACGTGGGTGGCCATCGAGAGGGAACGAATTCATTCCGTTGGTCCACGAACGACTTGATAACAGCTCCAAAATCCTTTGTTATTTGCACGTCTTTAGTCCAGCACGCAGGATTCTCGTTAGCTTCTATCTTGAATTAAGTTTCGCATCTTCCATCAATAATATAAACAGACTGCAGATTGTTATGCAGAAAGCAACATTTGTTATGATAATTTAGATAGGAATATTTTTATTACTTAATAATTATAACATGCATTTCACTTTTAATTTTTTGTACGTCGTTGGTATTATTTTTATATCTTTTACAAGGTACAAACATCAAATTTGTAGTTTAAATGTAAAAGAAGGAGAAAATAGTATAACTAAGATTACTGTAGATCAAGTTTGGTCCAGGTTCTGATTAGTTCCAGGGTAGGTTTTTAGATAACAAAGAAAAAGAATCACAATTACCGTGCATCTACATGTATAAAGTAGAGGGAGATCAAGGTTTTCAGTAGAGTATCTTGGAAGTGGGTCAGGAAATATTATAATAGAATGGTGCAGAAAAATGGCACAGGTGCCAAGTTCATGCTTTCATCTTCTCTCGCATTCCTTTTGAATAATATACCAGAAAATGTTCTCGTCCACTTAATACGAGTTACCTAATCGAATTTCGGTAACCGGTGACTCAAGCGACATGCGTACACAATTTGAGACCAAGTCTCATTTGAAACAGAAACGAACAAGTAGGCTGTAGATTTTGTGATACAGATTTTACTGTTGATGATCTATAGAGAAATATGTATAGTGAAATGATATTGTATGCGCTTTTATAAGTGCATACTACTCAAATTTTTGGTGGAACTAAATGTCATATAATAGCAATCTTATATTAATAAAATCTGTAAATAATTTATCTCTTTCTGAGAAGTTTTAACTTTTTTTTATGAATAGATGAGAGTATTAATTTTTGCAATAAGAGAGTTCTGAATTAAAGATAAAAGTTGTCACGAGAAGGAGTCCTCGAAGTGTACTGCGACGTGTTTAAGCGGGTAATTCCATAGGGAAGAAGATGAAATCACTCGGTGTCGCGTCTCAGGTAACACTTAAATAACTCGCTGTAAAGAGAATAGCCGGAGCGAACCGGAGAAAACAGACTACTTCCACGCATAGATGATAAAACCGATAAAGCAAGAACACCTTCCAATACAAGACAAATTATTATACATTTATGAAACGCACAATGTAACGTATTGCACATCACATATTTAAGAAACATACTACGTGTTATGTACTTTAGATTCTATTTAATTTAGATATCTTACTGATTTATTAATTATCATAACTGTTATGTAATACCAATTAATGAAATATTGATTTAATGGCCTGGAGAAATTTCTACAATTCATCAAATTTCATGTATTGTTTGGTTGATCTCCCATTCAAGATTTAGCTTTATTTCATTTTTCCATTCAAGATTTCACTTGATAATTAGTATTTGATACATCAGAAATACCTTGAAGGCAGATTCATAATTTTGTACCAACTACGAACATTATTGATTGGATATTAATTATTGTCTTTAAGATTGCTTTTGATTGATCAAATAAGTATCAGGTATTAGTAATTTGAATTCGTTTTATAATCTACACATAAAATTCAAAATCATCATCCTAAACATGTTTTCAGAAAGCAAATTACAAGGTATGAAAACAAGTCTGAAACGATTGATAATTTTGCAGCTAGAGATTCCCGTTTACGTCTGTTAATCGTGTCGTTCAAACAAACCTGATATTAATTCCGTAGGTAGGTGCGCTCCTCTCGATTCGAGGCACCAAAATACGCTCGGTCGACCTTGCCGCGTTATTAGGCTACGCTTTAAACGAGATTTCAGCGTCTTTCTTGTTCTGTCGATAGCCACCGTGAGTCTGTGCCGATATATTTAGCCTCGTAGCGGGGTATCGTTGATGCAGAGAGCCGAATCCGACTCAAAAACCGATAGACGAAACGGGATCTGATAGTGTAGCGTTAGACAAGCATTTCTCAGAACATATACGCGTGAATATCAATTAAAAACTAAAGTCTTTATTCATATATTGAGACACTGGATGTCTTCCATGTTCTTTACATGTTTGCTTTTACATCCTAATAGACCGCAGATTTATATGCAGAATAAACCTTTTGTAATGTAAATGCAGAAAATGGAATGTAAATAAGAATTTTTGTATCCGTGTAAAATAACAATGTATTATACTTCTATTTCTTGATTATTAGATTTTTAGATCTTCTGTAGATACAATTTTTCTAAAAAGTTTTACAGATGCAATTATTATTTTTGACTATAATTACAAATATTATTGAACTCTTATTAGAAGAGAGAACAAATGATACACGATGATACTGTTCTCTTCTGTAAAAGTACTAAACCGTGCAGCCTACTAATAAGTTCGTTGTGCTAATAAAGATTCAATCGTTTAGTCTCAATTTTTGTCTTGATTGATTTTGAATAAAATTTGTTCATGCAATAATAAAACCTGAAGCACTTCATATCTTGCATTCTTGATACATAAATCTTCTGTCTCTGTACACGCCTGATCATTTCACTATTTATCGTATAAAATATGTTAATGCAGTTTTCTCCTTTGCACATCTCTTGGATTCTTTCCCTTTTGCGTTGATGAATTGTTCGCAGTTTATTGTATATTCTTGCGATTTCGACACTCGTTCGTCGGGAAGTTCATGGAATTTTCCGAGCTGATACATACCATTCATGCTGATGATACATTCCTTCGTCCGTTTCGTTCTATAATTATAATTTATCTTCGCGGATAACGTCGCTCGCCGTTTCTATCTAACATGTTCCACAGTAGCTCGATGAGATCGCGATGAATAATTACAAGGTCGCGCGTCATTTTTCTCATTGTTTACTCAAAAAATGTCTCAGTTCCTTCCAATTATTGAAGAAACATTCCGGTTTGTATGTTTAAACTTGCAAATTTATGTATGTATAATGCATAGTACAATGTGTAATATACATATGTATACATATACAGGATGCTCGGCTACTGATGGGAAAAATTTTAAAGAGTGATTCTACCGGCTAAAATGAGATTTAATCAATAATAAAAAGAATTGTGTCTGAGACTCAGTCTCTGAGTTATTTTAACCCTTTCCGGTACGATTTAATAATAAACCCAATGACGAGCTATATTCGTTATTTTACCGGAAGGGGTTAAAATTATACAACACTGAGCTAGTGAGTAAAAATTATGATTTGAACAGAGATTGGGACATCTACCTTACTTGGCTAATGCACGGGAAATGAACAAATGAATTACTTGTGATATACACGTTAAATAAGGGTTGAATCGGCGATCGCCAGAAGATTTTCCAGGCGGATCGGCCAGACCTCGTGGCTGGTTACGTAATCGGGGCCAAAGTCTAACAGACACGACACACCTCCGACCTTCCTATCGATCTGCGGCCGGAGGTTTTACGCGTCCTCCACCCTCCGCAACCTCGTCGGCCCTCTTTCTCCACGCTGGAGTCCTCGCGAGGAGGAAAACAGCGGTGGATGCTTGCGTGCGAGCGTTTCTCAGCTACCTTAGCTCTCATTTACCCAGACCAGTGCAAAGAGCCCTACCATGACGGGCACAGACACAGCGTACCCTGTGAGGTACGGGAACTCATGATAGAAAATTTATATAAAGGGATGAAAGTTATAATGGTGTAAGTCACTTTTCGGGAAAATTGTGTCTTGCATTGCTTTCTTCAACTATAAATGCTAATACCTTAAAAGAAAACGTAAAGTAAGTTCTACCTTATCTCCTTACATCATGGTCTTCATTTTTTCCGAACCACAGTTAGTAAAGATTCTTATTATTAAGCCACATAATCGTCAAAGTCATTTAGCATCTCTCTCAATAGAATCAGGGTTTTTCCTAGATGTAGTCAATTTATCACCCCACGATGTCTTGTAATACGATACTCTTATTATTGTTTAATTACTGATCCTTACTAATTTCTGTCTTAAGAATCCAAGTTATAGTAAATCTAGTTAATACACCTACATCATTATTGAAAATTAAATTCAATATTTGATACATTGGTATAATGATTGATACAATAATTCGTACAGTAATAATGCACTGGTTTACATTATAATAAAGAATTGAATTCAAAAGAGTAAAAAAAATATCAACTTGAGTGAACATCTCATGGCATGTATAAACATGGCAGATGTCCCAATAGATAAAAACTTTTGAGACATACAATTAGTGTTAGTGACTCCTGTTGATGATAAGCTCTAATAGAAGAAAGAATTGGCAAATTTCAAGAGTAAATTTATTTGAAATATCATTTCATTGAAATTGTTAATAATTTGTCTGGTTATAGTTATTATATTTATATATTACATTTGGGGATGTATATCTGTATCGAAACATGAAGTGGCACGTTCACACGAAGTTTCTGGTCTTTAAGACTCCGTCGCCTCGCGAAAACTTACCCACCGAGATCAACTCCAGCAGGGACAACATTTTTGTTTCTTTTTTGTATAGAAATGGTGAAACTTCACGGACAAGATCACGGTCTAACCTACTGCAATTATTATGCTGCTTAACAGACTGCAATCCTTTATGCAACATAAAACTTTTATGATATCATTTTGAAAAATGTATTTTATATGCTCTGTATATTTTATTACATACATAGTAATTTTTCATAGTCTGTAAACTTGTATAAATTACATTTATTATTAAGGTGTTTCGTGAATAGGTTGCTCTGGATAGAAACTAGTATCTAATATTTTGTCGTTCGCTGCTAATTAAAGATACTCGCTGTGATATATCCGACAGCTACAAGTACGGCTTCCATAATACTTGATCGATAACGCTGCGAAACCAAGGAAACGCATCGCGACACGTGTTTTTCTTGATAAAGCAATTTTTAATAAAACAGTTTCTGTTTGCCCTCTCTCAAAACTGTAAGCAGAGTTGATATAAAACCGGCTGATCTTTCATCTGAAACTCCGTTCTTTTTCGAAGAAAGAAAGCAAACGTCGAGAAGGGAAGCTACCGTTTCTTTGTACGCAACTTCAATGCAAAGTTACCTTTACCCCGGTCGAGGGTGAAGGGAAATCGATATCTGATAGCACGTAGGAAAAATCGGTTCTTTGGCCTAGTCGTTTAACCCCTCGCGAGGGCGATGGGGTGCTAAAAACCCCTCGGCTTTCGTTCTTTTACCCACATACCTTCTACCATCATTTGTCTTCAATTAACCGGGCCACGTAAATTTCAAATACCTATATACATATTATGGGTGAATTAATAAGAAATATCATTTAAAATCGTTTACTAGTCATTCATTTTATTATTTATAAAGGCTGAGAAAAGTATATTTGAATTTGTCAAAATGCAAAAATATATACCTTTATTGATTTTCATCATATAACCACTTCACATATATGTTTTAATAAAATTATTAAACAAGAAGTCATTGTATTTGGTACTTCGTATTGACTCACCCTATATGTATGTATGGATTCATTCTATTTTATTTTCTGTGCAATTTAATATTTCCGTAAATATATAAAATTGCCAGTGCAGTTGTGAACATGAAGCCCATTCCATGCCCAGCGAAGAAATTCGCACCCCACGGCCGACAGGATGGAACCTATCTTTTTTAATTAAACCTCCTGCGCGGCCGTCGCTGATGACACAGATGAATAAATGATAACTAGGAATAATCCCGGCGGCTGTGTAACCCACTCGTTCTAATGAATATTTATCCGTCCCGTGGAACGTTTCTCAAATAAAACGCGTCCCGTCCAGTTGCTCTTTTTATTTTTAATCTATATACGGCTTTCAATCTACATTTAACTTTTTTATTGTATTATTTTAATATATATTACATCCTCATATATGTACATTCGAATGATCATGAATCATCAATAGATACAATATTTTCTATCATATTTCATATCATAAAAAGAACAAACATTTCATATATTAATTTAAAAAGAAAAAGATCTCGCATATAGTAAATGTCGTATAGAAACAAATCGACTACATGAGGATATTATATATTAAAGTGGTACAATAAAAAAAATAGTTTTCTTAAAATATAGAAAAATACACACAATTAGGACTGTTTATGTAACTGTAACTTCTAACGAATAACTTCTATCAAAAACGTCATGTTATATCTACTTATATAATAATAATCTCTAAAGTCTAATGGGACCAAAATCCCATATTTTACATCTACCCACTGAAAAAAAGGATGATATTGGTAGGAGACAGGTTGCGCATCGCGATAAGTCGAGAGCAGTAATATATTTCGAGGATAGAGAGTAAATTCCCTTATCCTGCGTGCTCTATCTTCGTTGAACGCGTGGTTATGGTGGGACACGGGTTCTGGCCAGATCTTTTTCCACGATGGAAACGCAGAGTCGCGACGTGGACGTAAGTTAGGTATTACGCTGTTTGTTCAATAATCAATCCGACGCTCCGATGGGAGTCGTGCCAAGGCGGTGAAATATTTTGCAGAAAAGCCTCTCCCCGTGAACAATTTATCGACACGCGTTATGAAAAAGTCGTGATCGATCGATGCGCGCTTTTTCCGATATTTATCCCTTCCTTTGTGTTACTTTGGTCAATCGAAAATGTCCGTGTTCAGTTTGTTAGGTCAGAGTTGTTACAGACTGGGACAGGGGTTAGGAGATTCTTTTTTATATGAAAGGCCATGTTCATTTCCTGAAATACTGGAAAAGCTGCATCGACCTTTCAAACCACTACCTTCAAACTAGTACATACTAAGTTACAATATTTTCATAATAATACATCCATCTGCATTTTATATCAAGATAAAATTTGAAAAATATTATTATAAATATAATTAATATCTTTCCAAATTGTTATTGAAATGAAAATTTATTTCAACTATTTTACATTCACTGTGGATATTATTTACGAATAAATAGATCTTTTTATGGTCTTATAAAAATCCCAAACATAAATATAATATAATATTATGACTCGTATTATTAAATTCATTTATCTGCCNAAACTAAAATTTTTTACATATCTATGGGCTAGGGTGAATCGTTAGTTTTATGCTATACAATTTTATTCGCGGCCTCTTAAAGACTGTTGCTGATCATTATCGGTTGCCTTGACCTGGAGTACGCGGAAACGAGAAAGAAACCGACGAAAGAAATCGCAATAAGTACTTCGGCCTATCGTATTACAATGCGTAGGCATTCAAATTTCGATATTAGCTAGCAACCATGTGCCACGCGATGAAATGTGAAACATTGAAAGATAAGACCAAAAGAAAACAAAACAGAATTCCCAGAAATGAAGATCTACATATAATATTATTTGGAAATGACAAAAGATATGAAAGAATAAATATGCAATAATGTTTTTACAATATTTCTGATTTTCCACAAGAATATAAAATCGTGCAAGTTGAATTATTACTTTTCTTAAGTGAGAGTTACATAGCGTCATATGAATACTAAATGACTCTTGGATCTGTTTCTAGATCCATAATTTTAGTATTGATCTATTTCCCACCTATAATTCACTTGTAGCCTGTAATTTATTATTGATTACGCAGTAAAGAACATCTTTTATACAGAAATTTGATGTCTTCCGTTCTAGCATGAAACACTGCGATTAAGCTTTTATCGCATTGTTTAAATATTTAACGAATACAATCACTAATATATTTGATTAACGATCTGTGTCCGCGATTCTCTTGTGCAAAAATATTTTCGAATAAAATGGTAAACGGCAGAACGATTATTTAATTTACTCCCCGTTCATACAGGTATAACTAAAATAACGTAACAAAAAACAATGTCTCATGTATGACACTCAGTATGCAGTATAAATGGACGATCCAATTTTTATGGTACGCTAGTTCGATATGAAATATCAATCAAACGATTTGAAAATAACTTTGTTTTAAAAAAACTTCACGTTTTTATTTTTATACGTCCCTTGAAAAATTGAGACAATTATTTGGGGGCTGCGTTCCATTTCTGGTTGTTACTTTATAAACAGTAAGTGCGTCAATTTTATGATAAACCATATGTGATCGATTGATTAAAAGAACAGAAGAACAGATAGCTCTACTAATTTATAGTAAATTGCAAAAGAATAATAAAATATAAGTAAATTGACGGGAAATAGATTCCAGATAATAGAATTATAATAAACTAACAATGAAATTATAAAAGATCGTAATTGGAGAAACACTGTGACTAGTAGAAGAGAATCTACTTACGTAGATGTAAGTATAGATGCGAGAAATATAATATCGATAGCGGAACAACTAAACACGGGGGGATATGCGAGTTGTCGCGTGCGCGCGTACTTTTGTCTCGACAAATGGAATCTCCCACGCTTGCGGTGAATAATTTCACGGCTATCGTACATTCGTGAATTATTATACTGGGATCGTCGAGTGTGTAAGTGAGTGCGACTGTACATATGCGTAGATACATGTACTCGTGTTCCATGATAGCCGCCGATTGGCCGAGGCGAAATTAATACGTGAGCGCATTATCGAGTGTTGACGTCGCGCTCTGAATAAACACTTGCTTCGCTTCTTTTTCACAGGATCCGATCGCAGCTTCGCGAAACCAAACAAATGTTTATTTTCTAAAACAAGTACTCTGTTACGTCTTCTAGTGATAGATTATACAGGACATAGCTCAATGGTGAACAACCGAGTACGGTAAAGATCTCATGTTAAAACTGGATGGTCATAAAAGGTGAAGATTTTAGAAACTTCCCTGTAATGTTTTTTTTTTAGCAACTAACACATCGGTCGGAGCTCTATTAAAACGTATTTAGAATAAAGTTGACTGAAATTAGGAATTGGGAATGCAAAGAATGCACCGTCGAACAGAGTTGAAGTCTTAAGCTTAAAAATTTTATAGACTACTTACGGTACAAGAAGTCAAACAGGATAAAGATTTTAAAGTTAAGAATTGTATGGGCAACTGATGGCTAATGAAAACTTTAAATATTCATTTTTCAAACAGAACAATCTTTGCCTGAACTTGTTCGGTTTGGAAATTTCATCCATCTTAATTTTAGTAGTCATAATTAAGTGGGATATGGAAATATTCATTGGAGTTAGAAAGTCTCTCTTCGACTTCTTTATTGAATTGTATTTAATTATATGATTCATTAATCAATGGAAAGAAAAATTCATTTATTTGAAATTCCTTTGAATCTATAAAAATTTGTGTTGGAAGGAGTAATGACTCCCGATCTTAAATATCCACTCTCAGGATTGATCACTTGGTCAAGGATCGTGAAATAAAAATGCCAACATTTATTTCCATTCATTTTTATTTCATTCAGTCATTTTTACAATGCATTAGTGAATTTTCTACTGGAGTAAGCGCCGAGATTGCTTTACATAGCCTGTTAAATGTTGAATCAGCTGTTATTCTCAATTCTTCGTAGCATTAATTAGCACATAAATTACATTATTGATATACTTAGCACAATGTATAATTTGAAATGTAGCTTGCTACCGTTTCCAAGAATTGGAGTTTGAAAGCAATATCAACCCAGGTCTCACCGCGCAGAGGTGACTACGTTTGAGACCCGAGCAATGGACAATACCCACTGCCCCTTCTCATATAAATTATGATAAAGCGAAAATTGGAGGAGTTAAGATTGTGTAAAAAAATCACAGAACCTCCGCATACAGTGCATTAGCACAGAGGCATCATCGGAACAGCGCCTTTGAATGAAACAGACAGCACCCCCACGACTGGGTGGGACCGAAGTAAAGAAATTTCGTTCCGAGTAGTGCCTAAAAAAGAGTCACATGGCGTGACAGGGCAATAAGTAATTACCGAGCAAATGCTACAAGATTGCATAACAGAGATTTTCCTTCTGGTGTTCTCCACGTGCGACTGCAGTCTCTTTCCTCTATTTCTCTCTCTCTCGTTGTATCAATGAAGTCGACACGTGTGCTGGATTTATTATTACGTAAATCTTCGTATTTATTCGATATCCTTAACAACGCGTTACCGATGAAAGTTTTAAGTCCTACACGTCTTACGAACACTTTGAGAACAGAACTCCGATGAACATTTTGTTTTACAAAGTAAAACTTAAAACCAATACATTAACGCTAACATTTTATTCTATATTGCTAGCAATGTATAATCTATAATAATTTTAAATTACTTATTCATTGAACATTTTTTTATATTAAAACTACAGTGAGACCCTTTGTATTACAAATGAAACCTTCGAAGCAATATATTAACGTTGACACTTATTCAATATTGCTAGTAACATATAATAATATATAATAATTAATACTTATACATTCATTTTGTGTATAAACATTTTAAGGAAGTTTTTATTATTAAAACTCCAATGAACATTTTGTATTACGAAGTAA
>NW_017176396.1:161532-174702 GCF_001652005.2 Ceratina calcarata | reverse complement strand
ACAGTATATGAAATACCGAAAGGTACAAGCGCATGCAAATTTCAATTCACATCACGTTTCTTAAAACGTACTACTTTTCATAAAAATTCGCAATCTAATTATCAGGAGCCTCTGAACATAAACTAAATTATTTTAATAATATTCATTTATAAGTTTAAAAATAGAAATAACGAAATTCACTACCGAACAAGCGCCTACGCCGGAGCACTATCCACTCATCTAAAAGTAACCGAACCGATATCCAGTCTAAATATGGATTTGCGTATACGCAGACCCTTGTAAATACTTTCGAAGTCTGCTTCGTGTCTGTTCGATCCTCCCGCGACCATGTTCTCAGCCTTATCTCCACGGAGATACCACTCACCTTACGAATAAAATCATTCCGAATGGGCTTTATGGCCGATAAATTCACTGTGTCCTTTCCAGAGTCTTTACTTTCTTTCACTAAAGGGTACATGTACATTTCCATTCAAATATCTGTGGTTTGGTGCAAAGAAGTGCCAATAACTGAGTTTTGCAAAAGCTGCTTAAACCGGTATTGAGTTCGTAAACAATTATATATTCCATATAAGAAACGACATTTTTTAATTCTATATAGAAATAATTATGATGGCACTTCTTTATATTGTGAAAATTTTTCGTGGGTATAATAAACTGGTAAAACTAATGGCTCGTTTGGACAAACTTAATCTCAAATCAATTATTCTATGAAAAATTACTGCTACTTTATTTTAGTCATTACAGACCTCAGTTTAATGAATTGATTAATTTTTGTGAAAATATGTCAATTACTTTACGTTAAGCAACGGATGTAGAACGAAGTGTAGGTGCGCGCGAAGGGTCGATAAGTTTGGAGAGAGCGTAAAGGGTGATCGCGAGGTGGCCTCTACATGACGCGTGTCCTCTCTCCAGATCCCAAACTATCTCTCCAAGGACTCTCGTAATGGAGTTGTATCAATAATATAGGGACGTAATAACTTCGGAAGCAGGGCTGCCACACCCTACCTATTAACAGCATCGCTTCCACCACAATTACAGTACGCCTTCGTAAACTCGTGGCTTGACACGATATTACTTAGAGGCTGATAAGAAATTTACATATAAGGTAGAGAAGCTCTCGCTTCGCTGAAACTGACTACCGACTGTCAGAAGTATCTATACAGACATACCATACACCCATAATTTTTTTACGCCTATCTGTTAAAGTATTTCAAGATGAATTCGGTAAGTGTGAAAGAAATGAAGGCGGCCGTGAAAAATCATGAAAAAAGAGAGTTGACAAAAAAATTGCTATAATCATGTAAAAGCTCAAGAAAAAAGTTTTAGATCATTGTATTTGAATTCATTAAATAAAATGTATTCTTATATTTTTTAGAAGATATTACTTTATTCTTTCAAGGCTTCTTAATAAGATCTATAAAGGTAGTTATACAAAACAATTAATTTTCATCTTACTTCAATTAAAGAAACTCTACACGAATATCGCATTCGATTGAGTTTGCATTTTTACATTTACAAAAAAATACTACTACGGTCAATGACTGCTGTTGTTTTTGGTGATAATTCTTATTGACTCACGATAGACGATCGAGGGATGAGCGAGTTTGTTCGATAAACAGAAGATTTACGTCGAGTAATACCTCCGGCGAATTTGAATTGTAAACAGGGTTATTCGCTCCATCTGGATTGTGTATACTGGGCTTGGATTGAAAGCTTAAAAACATTGTTGCTTCCCCTCGATTAGCCTCGCGACGGAGACCATCCGATACGTTGCGTAAGATTTTCGTTTGGAAAATTCGTTACGACTCGATAAGAATCACTTTTAATTTCATTGTTGTTATGAATGAACGCGATAATCGTTATCTGTCGGGCCACGTGTTTCTTTCATTCACTTTTATGATATCCCTGCGTTTCTCTTGTCGAGTGCTGAGCATCGTTCCTTGCAATCAATTCGATGATAAAACTTCTTTTATGGGATTGATAGAATTTTATGAATTCTTATTCAAATTGAGAAGTTTATGATTTTTGGTAGAAAAACATATGTTGATTAAAAATTTGTTTTAACATTTAACTATTGTTATATGCACGTAGCTTTCATACGTACATTACTTGATAAAATTTTATACATACAATCTCTATACGTACACACATATTTTGAATATTTGAGAGAGACAGTTGCGTTATATACAGAGGCTGATATTTAGGTCGAGTTAACAGTTCACTGACGGAGCATAGTTGTTAACGAAACGTAACGTTGAATAGATGCGGCGTATCCTCCCACGCAGGATGGCGCGCGTGCTTCAAGGTTGCTTTTAAGCTTCTTATCTCCCTCGTATCATCGCTTTAACTGCGTTTTAATAAATCTCAATTTTACTTATCAAGTTATAAAATTGTACAACGATTAAATTCAATCGATTAAAATCGTCTCCGGTTGATTCCTGAATAATAATATTATTCATTAATCTTTAAATCTACAGTCTATCACAAAAATCTTTAAAAATAAACTGATTGATTTCTGTAACGTAAGAGAAAAGAGCAAATATTTAAGCAATAATTTTGTGTATATTTTCGCAGGAATTAAACTGAACTGAAGTACGACTTACGTACAAAAAATTGTTTAGAAATAGTGTTTGTCGTACTGTTACATTAATGAGTCACGTTGCGTTACGGACGACTGAGTAATTAGAAACGGATGGAGCACAAGTTCGTAGAAGCGACGGACGCAGAAAGATCGATCGTTCTCGAACACTGATTCCATGAATCGCGTGCGTTCGGTTTAAAGAATCGCTTTCTTCGAACTTCGAAGCGACGTTCGAAACTTCTCAATACCGCTCCCATCGTTCCAGTGTGACGTTTGAAACTTCAACGAACGTGCAATACGATAGAGTACCAGTAATGAACTCTCCAGTTCTTCTATTTATTCTGTGAACGCGTTGTATGGCCTGGTATTTCAATTTCATAGCGTTTGGAGCAATGTTTTTTTTATTAGTAAGTCGTAGCTAATAATTAATCTGGAATAACGAACACTATATCATTTTGTTGTCTACGTATTTTATATACAATTTGATAGTATGAAATTTTATTAATTTACAATCTATATTACAATATTTTCTTATTATAATTATTACCTATGTATTTTGTGTGCAATTTTATTAATGTGCTCTCTGTGTAAGAATAATAGCGAATACTTTGAAGATTTATGCAAACGTTCACGTAATCATGAACTTTCATTATAAAATTCCAAGTTTCCGAGAAATTCAATCTACTTGGAAGATTCAAGAATGACACAGTCCGTGTTTAACGGGAGTTCGTATAGTTTTGGGCACGAATGGATTGTAACATACCTGAACATTGTTATATAATTTACATGTGACCTTTTTTTATTTTATAGAATTTAATTTTAAACGAGATTTTAATAGTCACATAAATATAAAAGCTAATTCTTTCAGTGATCTGAGCATTTTATTTAATAATGTATTTGTATTTAGAAGAATTATATAAAAATCTTACCAATGTACATAATCTATAAGAACACAGAAGAACGAAATGTAAATTACTATTTCTAAGGAATAAATTAAATTCTTATCTGCATTGCTGAACTTAATGTTATATTGATAAACAATAATAAATGAATAAATTTGAAAAATGAGCAAATCTGTATATTCTGCATAAAAATTCATAGTTTCACGATAATTCCTTTTTGATCAAAACAAGCGTTGGTTTTTCTGAGGAGTTTAAGTCAGCCACAAGGGGGACAGGGAATATCCCGGAAACGGGCGACTCCCTATTAGAGGGTAATACGTATTATCGATTTTGGAACGGCGCTCGGGTTATCCTGGTTCAAATCATGACAAATGTACACTAGCTTGTGCACGTGTAGGGGGATGCTTGTCTGTGGGTTCGACCGCGCCCTGGAAAAACTTTTTCCACTACTTTTACCCCATCCCAACGGCACGTATTTTGTCCGCGAACCTGACTGCCTGGATTCAAGCATTTTTTGAAATATTTAGTTTATAATTTTTTTAGTCTTTTTATTTTATGAATTCGTTGATTAGTTCGTTGGATATTAAATTTATGATTTGTATTTATGAAGGATCTAATAGAATTTCAACGCATTGTACGCAACAGATAAATTCCAGTTGACAGGATTAACAATATATGTAAAGAAATATACAAATTATAAGTATACTGCAATCTTTTATGCAAGGTAAATCATTTGTAGTAAACAACGAAAAATATACTTCAATTTCACATTGAAACTTGAATCTTGTTTATTACATTTTAATTTCTCATAAATTGAGTTTACTTTCAAAAACAGTTGGGATTAAAATATAAATTTTTTTTATTCTAAATTTGATTCGTTTTATTGAGAAAGCACTTGAGAAAGGTTTACAGGCGAGGACAGGAAATCCATGAGACAGGGTCATGATATGCGTGTCGCTTAAGAAGGTCGCTTCGAACACGTCCTCCGGTATGCAATTAAGGACGTTTATAGCTCGGAAATGAAGTATTTCCTTAATTATCATGTTTAGTGGAGCACCATTCCAGTGTGGCCACGACCGTATTCGTGCAATAAAAAAAATGTTTTTTTTTCACGTTCTTCATCTTTAATTTAAAAGTAAAATAATTATACCATCCAAAATCCGCCTTTTTTCTTGCGAACATATGCTAACGTTTGTTACAAAACATACAATGCTAAATTAAATAAAATAAGTCGTTTAGTTATATCGTCAGAGTATTTATTTTGTTCTATTTTTTTATATTCTGCATAGAAAAGTATTTGTGGTAACTGTTTGCGTTTGTACAGAGTTTAATAGTGATAGGAAAGAGATGAGTGAACACAGGATAATTGTAAACCATGATCCATTTCTGGGCCATAAGGCTGAAATAAATCATTTATATCTATGAATAAAGTAAATAAAAAATATGACTTCATTCTTCAGATATTGTAACTTCAATAAACATAACTTCTTAAACCATCATTAATGAACCAGTATTAGTAACAATAATATTAATTAACAATGTGAATTATGCTAATGATCGTTCATTTTCTCGTTTCAGCAGCAAAAATTCGTGAAGAGGACGGCCGAGGAGTTGGAGCCAGCTGGCGGCGGCGGCGCGGATGCTGGCTTCGGCGAGCCCCCAGTCAAATTGCAATGCACCCAGGCGCAGCATCAGCACCAGCAAGGTCCCGGCGGTGGAGGTGGGGGTGGGCCGCATCACGGGCACGGGCAGCATCCGTCGGGAAATGGCGCGAACTCGACGGGCGGCGGCGGCGGTGGTGGAGGCGGTGCGAACGAGGGCCTTACCAAGTTCTCCGTAGAGATCGTTCAGCAACTGGAGTTCACCACGTCTGCAGCAAACTCGCAGGCTCAGCAGATCTCGACGAACGTAACCGTGAAAGCATTAACGAACGCGTCTGTGAAGAGCGACCTGTTGAACGCGTCGTCGTCCCCGAAATCGGGGCCGGATACCCCGGCGTCCGGCAACGCGAGGCCCCAGGCTGGAAACGGGACGGTGCCCACCGGTGCAGCTACCAGTGGCGCCGGTGGCCCCACACCCGGTGGCATCGGTTGCGTCGACATCGGCAACCTGGTCGAGTGTAAACAAGAGCCGGACAACGAGTTCGTTGATCTTGAACAATGCGCAGCCGCGTTGGAGAAAGACGCGGCTGCGAATGGCGCAGGGTTCCCCGGCTTCTCCGACTTCATGGGCGACGACACGGGCGACGAGATCATCACCTCGGACGCGTTCAAGGACCTCATCTCGGAGATCTCCGACTTCCATCCGGAGTTCATGAAGGACTTCGACTTCGAGGAGAAGATCCCGGTGGACGCGTTGGCGAACAACGTCGTAGTTGCCGCCGCGGCTGCCGCCGCTGCTAATAACAATAATAACAACAACAACAGCATCGGGACGAACAATGGTCAGATTAAAATCGAGGATGACAAGGATGCGATACACCACGGGAACGCGAATAGTAACAGCGTGAACAACGGCACTGCTAATAACGGAAGTAACGTACAAGCTAACTCGAGTCCCGGCGGCCTTGGTTCTGCCCAGTATTCTCCTGCCAGATTGCCTTACTCTGGTTTGGACTTCAAGTCCGAGATGAGTCCCGCCGCGCAAACTCTCAAGCAGATGGCGGAGCAGCATCAGCACAAGAGTCAGCAGCTCAGTTTGGGTGGATTCAACCCCGGTGCCGCGGCTGCTGGAAGAGGACCTACCGCTCGTTCCCCTTATGCTGAGTTTACTCAGTTTGGTAACACGTCGGATTATCTGGGTAGTCCGGGAAGCGCCGGACCACCCGGTGGACAACCCCAGGCGACCACGGGCACCGCCTATCATAAAAACAACGGCGCCGCAGGTTTCCAAAGTCAACAGACGAACGACATGTTTGTCGGGTCGCAGACGCAATTCGCGACGGGTCTCGCGGACATGAAGAGACCGCAACCGGGCACTGGCGGCAAACCCAGCATGCTAGGACCCAGCGGAGGCTACAAGCAACCGTACTCGCCGTATGGTAGTCCAGGATCGATGCCTAATCACGGCAGTCCCGGTTACCCGCTCCCACCGAGAGGATCTCAGGGCAGTGGGCCAAACCAGACTGGCTCCCAGGGACCTTTCACTAGCTCCACGCCACCCAGGCCTCCTTCTGGACCCGGCACATCCACCTTGCAGATCAACCAGGCGCAGCAGCTTCATATTAACAACCCTGGCCATCAGATTCAGGTAGGTGAAACAGATTTTTCGTTTGACCCAATCTGCAAATGGTGCAGATTCTCGGAGTTGTCTCATGATTTGATATCCCCAGTAGTGAAATTGTTCGTGCATATAACATAGAGAAAGTTCCAGGAATCACTGTATTACGAATTAAAATATAGGAATTGAGATCTTTGGGGAAAGAAGTATCGATTAAAAAGTTATTCTTAATAACTCACACACTATTTTTTTATTCAAGAGAGACAACATTACACAATGTTTATAAATTCTAAACTAGAGAAAGAGTGATTGTAAAGAAGAATCAGGTTGACATCGCGTGCGAGTCAGCCGGGGCCATGATATCTGTTGCGTCGCGACGACGCGTCTATTTTTGTCGACTGGTAGCGGCGGGTGGCGACGCCAGCGAAGGGGCGTACTACCGGTGGCGGTATCGGTGTTAGTAGTTGAGAAAACGTAAAGGGGGATGTTGGCGTCACGAGGGCGCCGCGAGGCGCAACAAGTAGTCAGTCCCCTCCAACGTTCTCTTTATAAATTTTCCCTCTCGCTGCTCGCTCCCCTACTATCGTAACGCGCGTGGGTGGGGAAGGGTTGGGTGCACGGCGTGCGCAGCCGGCGTCGCGACGCCGCCACCGTCTGCTCGATTTAACCTGCGTCTCTGCAATCCGCGTCAATACGCCACGGTACTCGTGAGGCGGCACTCGTACGTTACCAGCCCTTGTTTATTGTCTGACTGCGGATTTTTATGCAAAATGGAAATTAATTATAGGAAATGCGTTTTTCTAAGGCACATAAACTTTTGGGATTGACTGTATAGCCAATACATCCTTAACATAGATATTTTGAGTAGACGATTGTCTTGTTATTTTTAGAATTGTATTTCGCTAAGTATTTTTTGTATAAAGTTTAGATACAAGTCGTATAATTTTCAAACCAATTGCTTATCTATTATTATATACATCGTATATACATATAATTAACCTAACGCAATCATTTGAAATACATTTGCATACAAGCTACTTATCTTTGTCTGCAAGCGTCCGCTCGAGTGGACGCGTTGAAAATTTCCAAACAACTATTTATCTACTGGAGATTGTAGAATTTCCATATCTCGACACCGAAAACCGTTTTTTCCCATAGTTTTTTCCGGTCTGTGTATCAATCCGGGCCGACGTACTTTTAATCGACCGCTTATCGTCCACGGAAGTTCGAAAAGGTGCCGAAACCTCGTTATCGTCGCATGCCTTGGCGCTCTTGAATTATAACGATCCCTACTTTTACAAACTGGTAATGACTTAAACATTTGAGTGAGCATATAGGTCAAATGGTTCTTTTGGTTTCCGAGAAATTCTATTCTAAGTTGAAAATACTATTTTTTTTTTTACACAATGCCTTGAATTTTTAAAAATAAAGATGTTAAAAAACGCTTTAAGCTGTAAGAGTGTTCTCCATATGAGGCGCGTTAATAAGCGGACACTCGCGTATTACCGGAAATTGACCGCTCGCGCACGCGCCTCCTGCTCGGGTTCATAGGTTACGTAAACCTTCGATCGCGTGCGTATACGTATGCGACGCATGAGATGTCATTGATACTATATTTAGAACAGCGATACCTTCCTTCGATTTTTTCTTTTTATTTATAACGCGTCGTTGCCATTTTTTCAAAAAGAAATCAATACTAGTAATCCTTGCTTTTCCATTATACAGGATGAATCAGTAAAAATTTAAAATTATCTAATGGTGACTGATTCTGTTTTGTAAACCACCAGGAACATATTTTAATGATTTATTTAATTATTAAATTGAACGGTTAATCATTTAGCCGTCAAAAGACAATAGGAAGTATTTTGGAAATTTATCTTAAGGAATGTCTTATCTCATCTTTTTCCCAAAGATTAATCGCGGGCGGGAAATGCTTTCGTTTTCTTCAAAGTAAGATTTCTATCTGACCGAGGGTTACCGATCGACCGTTCGACGCATGAAAATAAATCGGCTGGCGACCCAGCTAACCTATGCTAATCGATCTGTAGTTTAATTGACGAAATATTCAAATCGTCAGCCGTTCCCAAATTCAAACGACGCCACCGCGCATTCAGATGATAATGACCGCGAGCTTGAAACGTGGGCCACCTTTTCCCGGTTCTGATTTCGTCGGAGATACCGTTTCTGAACGCGTCGAAGGGTTATCGATCGTCCCGGATCGTCGATCTACATGCGCAGCGAACAAGGACGCGTTTCCTTTCCGAGTGACCTTCATCTTGACCCCTCGCGACATCTGCTTTCAAGTTAAATATAAATTGCTTCGGATTACATATTATTGTCCCGCGGACAGGAAGCTCGACCTCTCGAACTTGACCTTTGAACGATAACAGTCTCGCCAGAGGTGTAAACCAGTTTCGGCTTTGTCGCTCATTCTTATTGTATTGCGTCTAGCATAGACGAATTAATTATACAGGGTAGGCCGGAAATCGTAGTACAATCGGGCAGGGAGTGATTCTACGTGAAAAAAGAAGAAAATATTTTGGTATAACATTCTTTCATCCGGAGCTCCGTTTTCATGAAAATCTGTGCACTCTGTTCTTGATATTTTGTATATATTTATACATTATATGTATCTCCCATAAGTGCATAAAATCTACAATCAAATAATAGCATTGTGCTTGTTGCATCTGGTAATCACTTGAATTTTATTGTTTCTGCAATAATTTAAATCTCACTAAAAGAAAGGGTTTTACATACGAACAGGACAAAGTGTTGTGTCGTAGTCGACTTCAATATCAAAATATGTATTTAACAAGAAGTTCTAAGATTTCGCTTAGCAAGCATGGCTACGTTCCAGGAAGATGCATCTCGCTTTCCCAAGCGTGTCCAAGGCTTTAGCGGCCTGAGACTAGTGTTACAGTAGGATATAGGAGAAAAATACATAGTATTTAGCCATGTGATGTAACAGTATCACATGGCCAGTGACTGTAGTATGCTTTCCTCATATGCCTGGCAAATCTGATTGTGACATAATGGCTGTATTAAGGCTGCGTGTAGTGATTTCTTCTAAGACAATGAGAATATCTCTTATTAATTCTTTATTTGAATGTATTATGTACATATACACGTGTATATCTTTATATATATTCTGAAGTATATTTTGTAGAGGATAAGAGTTTTAAACTGTTCAATGCGAGGGATTTAGTTTAAGACTTAATCGACACATGCTCTATCATATTTACATTCATCTTCTCTGTGTTATCTTAATCCGGTGAGAAAACTATTAAACGATTAAGAAAGTCGAGTAATCGACAAAGAATTGAGTACTCGAGAACCGGGGCTTCGGAAGGTGTGCATTCCAGTAGCGAAGGTGTGTGGTGCATACCGCGCTGAAATCGATACCCGCGTCCCTCGGTTCGTAACCTACATACATCGTGTGTGTCGCGGCGCGTACAGTCGCCGGCAAAAACGTCGCCCATTGTCTCCCGCGCTTGGCCGCCCATTCTTCCGAATCGACTACGGCCACGCTATCTGTCGTGCGCGAGCAAGCCACCGGATTCGATTTTTCCTCTCGCCGTGCCGCCGCTTCCATTTTGAGGCCCCGATACCATTCCAAATGCCGCACTCTCTGTTCACAGTTCTTACTGTTTTCCTCTTTGTTTAAATACAGGCTACTCTCGTTTAATGGACAAATAGATACGTATCCGGTAGTTTCATCCGGGTTTTTCAAATGTATTTTCTATTTCTCATTTTTGATGTTTAAAGAAGACTTTTGCACGTGGAAACGAATCAATCTAACAATACTAAAAAGAATTCATGAGAATGTTCACTTATACCCAGATATTTAAAGCGAAGATTACGCTAGCATATTTAGACAATTCCTGTTTCAATCGTTTTCAAATTTCTGAACTTTTAACGTTTGTTGACATTCTCCCGTAGGCATTTTAACAAAAAATGGGGTAAACTGATTTTATTTGCAGTCGGGGCGCGAACTTTAAGCTCCGTATTGATTACGCGGCTGCGTGTAAGCGCGCACACACGAGTCCCCCCATTCATTACACGTTTTATACGGCGCGGTATAAATCACGCATGGACCGTTTTAATTTTTGCCCGCCTCGCAATGACAGCAGTTTTTTCGCCCCCATCCCATCGATCGTATATTTGCATGTAAAACACGACGGACATACAGCGTGGCGCATAAATATTAACCGTAAGCAAACTGCGCGTCTCATCGAGCTTCAGAAACTTTGCTAATTCTTCTGAGGCTTCTTGATAAGTGATAAAATGTTCATCGACAAACGCAGAATTGAAATTTTTTTCTACAACTATTGGAATTTCGTGCTTTTGTGCCTTCCAAGACATTTCTATGTTTAATCGAATTGCTAATTGAAGTCACGTATTATGACTGTTTCTCGAGGTTTAACAATATTTATAAATTTATACAGTGAAACGAAACTGTCCGAAGACCGGAACGAAGAATCTGAAATCAGCATCTAAATCGTGTAGCAATATTTAAAGACACGTTATCAGTTGTCATCTCGTATAAGCGGTCAAAGTCCACATCCTCGTCCTTTCCACAAAACGCGTAACTCTTATCGCACTTCCAATCAGAGATTCGAAAACATTCAACTATTCCTGGTGGCGGTCTTATCGATAACTGAAGGGAGACAATGGGCCGAGGAACTGGGCGACGCGGAATAGTTCCGGCATTGAATATCGTCACGGGCCCGCCAGAATCCGGTTGACTTGCTAATTTTAACTCGACCGTGACATCGCTTGTACGCGGTTTCCTCCGTTGCGATTCTCTGCTCGCGGCGTTCGTTACGACGCGCGCACACAACGAGCCTCGTTTTTAAAAAAAGAAAGAGGAACGAAACGGGTTAATTAAACCGGGCGGGTTAATTATCGCGATGTATCGCTGGTTAATGTGGCCCTGGCGCGGACTTTTGGCGCGATTCGAGCCGAGCTGGCGAGAAATGTAATTGGAGCGGGCGCTGGCCCGACAATTGTAATTAATCGAGGTAATACAAACCACGCGACGATCCGTTATCGACGGCTACGTACACCCCTGTTCAGAGGCCTTAAGACTATGGAAATTCGTTTAATAATTTCTGTAATAATTAATATGATATTTCATATAATGATTGATATGGTAATTGATGTAGTAATTAGTGCAACAATTGATTCAATCATTTTCACAATAATTGATACGTTATTAGCTCATTTATTAATTGATATAAAATTGAACTGAGGTTATTTCTAAAGCTATAAGCGACATGTTTTCGGGAATAATCTATCCAGATGCAACTTAGGGACTTAGGAATCAAACATCCAGCCATAACTGTAGAATGACGCCGCAAGCTCAGAGATCCGAACGTTCCTTAGATGACGAGAGCTTATTTTTGGTCGAAACCGCGGCTAATAATGACCAGTTCGGGGAACTATCAGCCTTCTGGAACTCATAACTATGTATTTAATATAGACTGTACAAATATTGCTTTTGTAAATAGTAATCATGTGTCCACATCGTGTCTGCCATATTAATAAATCTCTTAGAACGCTTTTCTTTTATCTCGCTTTGACAATTAATACACACGAATATCTTTAGTCATGTAATAATAATTCTGAGTTCAGATATAATTTGTTAATATAATATAGTAAATAATTACCAGCTAATTGTGCATCTCTCAGTATGCTTCTTGATTAATTTTGTATTATTGTTTGTATTGGAATACTTATAAATTTAACAATTTGTTCGTTCTTGAATAACAAACTAGAGCAAAAGTGTTTGGCGTCAATATGAACATTAGTATCAATGTTTGATTACTATACAATGCATATAGAGTTGATTTTAAGTCTCGTGACGTCTCGTACGTCCTCAGCGACTTGCAGATGTTGCGGCGCGGAGATCTCTCATCTGCTCGTTCGATCCACGTTTCTTTCTACGGGCCGAAGATGGCTCGCCTCTAAAGATAGAGATACGGTTTGTTCTACACGCGTTTCGTATTATACCGCCATTATCGATAAACCAGCCGCGGTATTTTTGGCCCGCGAAAGTCTCTTCTCTTCGCTCTTGTCGATGAAATTTTCCTACCCCTGTGCGTGGAAGGATATGAAACACGCCCTGAGGAAGAAGGGAACCTTAACAGGCTTCTAAGAAAGTGCTTACAAATAGCCGTGCTTGGATCCATCGTGTTTATTGAAGTTATTTTTATATAAATTTTTAGTGATTGGGTCTTCTTAATAATGTATGTTATACATTATTTGTTTAATTTAATTGAACAATAATAGATTATACATATTGTAGCCTGAACTTTGTGCTTCATTTGTGATAATCCTTGGGGACCAAAAGTATACTTCAAATTATATTCAGTTTTAATGAAGGATTTATTCTCCTACGCAGTTACATTTCTGTATTACTGGAACAATATTACATTATAATCTTCATATTGCTAGGTCATATTGTAG
>NW_017176396.1:157927-159780 GCF_001652005.2 Ceratina calcarata | reverse complement strand
TTACTATACAATGCATATAGAGTTGATTTTAAGGAGAAGACGTCTCGTACGTCCTCAGCGACTTGCAGATGTTGCGGCGCGGAGATCTCTCATCTGCTCGTTCGATCCACGTTTCTTTCTACGGGCCGAAGATGGCTCGCCTCTAAAGATAGAGATACGGTTTGTTCTACACGCGTTTCGTATTATACCGCCATTATCGATAAACCAGCCGCGGTATTTTTGGCCCGCGAAAGTCTCTTCTCTTCGCTCTTGTCGATGAAATTTTCCTACCCCTGTGCGTGGAAGGATATGAAACACGCCCTGAGGAAGAAGGGAACCTTAACAGGCTTCTAAGAAAGTGCTTACAAATAGCCGTGCTTGGATCCATCGTGTTTATTGAAGTTATTTTTATATAAATTTTTAGTGATTGGGTCTTCTTAATAATGTATGTTATACATTATTTGTTTAATTTAATTGAACAATAATAGATTATACATATTGTAGCCTGAACTTTGTGCTTCATTTGTGATAATCCTTGGGGACCAAAAGTATACTTCAAATTATATTCAGTTTTAATGAAGGATTTATTCTCCTACGCAGTTACATTTCTGTATTACTGGAACAATATTACATTATAATCTTCATATTGCTAGGTCATATTGTAGTCTCTGAAAACGTCGATTTTTTAACAATCCTTTGCGGACAAAAAATACACCAGGACTTCCAGCTCAATTTTAATAAAGGTTTTATTCTCTTCCATTGACAATTAATTTTTTATTTCACGAATTCTAATTACGATACGTGAAAGCTTTAATACCGTTATACTGTCGCATTACAGAATTGTGAAACGTCGCGCGAAATATACGATAATTTTGTCCTCGATGCGCTGTTTGTGCCTCCGGTCTGAAATGGTGCAAAAACAGGCCGTGATCCGGGTGCAATCGCGTGACTGCAAATAACTCGGGTTTCTGGCCGATGCTCGAATTCGTAAACACGCTCCTCGGATCGAACGGAAGACCTTCTTCTTACTGGCTAGCTAGCCTTTTATTTTCTTATTAATCAAAAATATAAGAGTTCTGTTTTTCAACTAATTCTGTAATACTGAATTAGCATGTGTATTATTGAAACTATTGTATTATACATTCGATAACTGTAACATAATTCTTGCTTTGATTCTAATTACAGAATCATATTTTTTAGCAAATTAAGATAAAGGAAGTTACATTTGATTATTGTCTAAAGGTATGTCGATTAAATTCATAGAACAATGTTTATGTTATGAAGTGCTACAAATTTAGTTCGTACATGGTGTCACGAAGCATGAAGACCAACATAGTTTGAGTAACATTTGAAATTATTCCCAGACCCAATTAGGAATCGCGAGACTGTGTAATGGTTGAATATTATTTCAGCTATCGATATACCGCTCCATTTGTCGCGTGAACGCAGCCTCTGGGTTACTTGTTTGCGTAACGGCGCGACAATAAAATTCGTTTACGAGTGCATTAGGTTCACGCTTGCACGGCTTTGTGCGATAGCCACTTCCGTTCCACTTGTAAATTACAAATTTAACGCGGTGTCGGTCCTTCACCACTTGCGTTATCACCAGTCGATTTTCTGTATAAAGCCTATTCTTTTAAATCTAAATCTAATCAATGAATCTCGAAATCTATTTGATACGATTAAATTCATGTAGGCAAATCGAATTTTTAAAATCTCGAAACACTTACTTTACAGTTTTTACTTCGAGATGAAGTTTCTATCATAATTTCCTGTAAATCTGTAAAAATCTATATTGCTTTGTAGTTTTTATTCTTGTTTTAGGCTGCTATCAGAATTTCCTATAGATGCATAGATAATGCTTTATAGATGAG
>NW_017176396.1:155252-155794 GCF_001652005.2 Ceratina calcarata | reverse complement strand
GTTACAGTAGAAAGCACTGAGCTATTCTAATTTATATCTTTTCTACGCCATATACATATGTATGTAGATGTGCAGTGCATAGCATAACGCGTTTCATAATTGCGCTCTTCCTTGTTCGAGCCGCAGGAATTAATCCACGTCCGCGGCGTCGTCCAAATTAATCCACTTCTTGAATAATTAGGTTACTCGTCTAGCGCGGCCTAACGCGAAACCCGACACGCTGTTTGTCGCTGCTTTCTGAAACGCACGGACAAGGTCGACGATTCCATGTTATCGCAGACGATATTGCATAATATTCTGGCCGTGTCCCTTATCGCCAACTATTTTTATTCTTTTTCATTAATCAAATCAACCACGTTAGAAAATGAAAAGGAAACTAAAAGAAGCGAATACTCGTAAAATAACGCTACGAGCAGCGATAACGTGCAATACACTTAAAGTAGCTCGCTATTTGGGTAACGTATCAAGAGAGGGCCCTACAATGGGCTTATTTTAAAATAAGAATATGAAGTGAAAATTTCATTATTAAATGTATATTATCA